>NC_056746.1:740557597-740745097 GCF_019279795.1 Protopterus annectens | reverse complement strand
TAACAGAATTTGCTAATGATTATATAAAATTTACTGTAAAAGGTAACATATGAATAAATGCATTCTCAAGTAATAATCACTTGGTAACTACATTTTTATTGTCATACATCTGTGTATTATTCTTTCTCTGCAAAATGCCCGGGGCCTTGGCTGAAAATTGCCCAAAACAGCTCACTTACCTGGTAACAAAGAAATGTCATCCCTATTCCTAATGCAAAATCGAAAACATCCATTCTGAATTCATGTTCAGAAATTCTCCAATCATGACAAAACATTACCGTCACAGCTATCAACCAGTCAGGGACAAATACAAATAATCATGGACATCTTAAAATATTATTTTTTTTAACTTGAGATATTGACAAAATAACAGAATATGATTTGAACTTTTGTGGACTGACATTAAGCATGGGCATTTCATAAAGACATTTCTCTTCTCTAATAATTCCTTAAGGAACTGACCTTGTATAAACTACTGGTTTACTACACAATCTATTGTAAGTTGTTACTGCCAGCACAAATCCATTTTATGTAGTCTTAAATGCTGAGTTATAAGTGTTACTATTGGAACTGCTTACCAGAGCTGTGGCAACAGAACTTGTGATATTCTTGCAAGTCTTCAAGGGTTGCAGTCATTACATGAGAGACACTTGAGTTTCAAATTTCATAGCATTCAGAAAGTGAATGCTAAACAAACCCCATTATTCCAGCAACTTTCCAAACTAGTGAAAAAAATCGGTCCTTATTATGACCCCTTATTTACACCTCTGACTCCTGATTTGAGAGGTATGCATCTGATACCACCTTGTATGGCACACCTCCTCTGCATTAAAGACAGATCAATAAGCTGTATAAGACAGATTCATTTCGGATGGGGGGTATACAAAGAAGAAAATATTGTCCCACTCTCCAAGTTTCAAGAAATATACTTACAGTTTAATCTTCCTGTAATTATAAAGCACCCTCAAATAGGTGATCAGGATCAACAGCACTTACTGTACTGTTATACCATACACTACAGTAAATTAACAACAGCCAGCCAGCTTTCTTGAGAAAAATAAGGTGCCCAGCATTTAACGCATGCATTATATTCCAATTCCCATCCATCTGTAAATCTGATTGCTGCTTTTCAATTTAAATATTAACCATGAATACTGACACAACTGCCCACTTATAGCTGGGATTAGTTAGCTGATGGCCTGAAGGAGATCAGCTTATGATACATAAAAATACGTGGAAAAACGCAGTTAGCCTCGCCTCACATTCAGCATGAAATAGGCCCAATTGCTTTCTGTGAAATAAAAGAAGTATGTAACTATACTAATTATTGTCAGTTTAGTAACAGTATTCACCACCTTTGCTTGGACGAAGGGCAGAGCTAAAATTAGAATTAAACTATCCCATTTTTTTTTTAAATTCAAAGCAAAGTGGTACGATTGAGAGATTATCTTCTTTGGCGCGCACTACTGATGAGAATAACAGCTCTCAACCAGTCATGGGCAAAAACAATCAGAAACACTTTAAAAATAAAATTCATGTGGCTTTTTGTACATTTGTACAAAATATTACTTTAATTTTTATTATCAATGACATTAGGTGACACTATTGAAAGCTGAAGCCAACTGGGCGGGATGTAACTTGTGCTGCAGTGAAGTGTAGTACCAACGAGTTGCAGTATACATCCTGGTCATGTTTTTAAAGGGATAGTTAAAGGCCAATATATGAAAGTGAAAAGACTGACTACAGACACAACATTATGTAACCAGCAGTTGGATATGTTAAGACAAGAATTTCAGATGATAAGCTATGAGGAAGGTCTTTTGAATAAAGCATCTAACTATGTAACTAATGAAAGAGATGGTAGCGCCAAACCATATTTTTTGTCAGAACATCCACAGACTAACCAAAGTCATAATAACACCATTAAGTTTAGGTACATCATGAAATATAGCATTAATACAAGTGGTGTTACTAATATTATACAAAGAAATTGCGACATACTAACTGCTATGTCAGAATTGGGTAAAATAATAGGTGCATCTCCTAGTTTTACTTTTAAGAAATGCCCTAACCTGAAACAGAAAATACGCTATAAGGAAATGTATGAAAAGAGGGAGCAAGCC
This sequence comes from Protopterus annectens, assembly GCF_019279795.1. NCBI lineage: Eukaryota > Metazoa > Chordata > Ceratodontiformes > Protopteridae > Protopterus > Protopterus annectens. The sequence continues at coordinate 740,742,974 of NC_056746.1, read as the reverse complement.
ACTAGAATTAAAAGAAATGGTACTGTTCCATGTTACAATTGTGTTTTTTGTAAACACATTGATCCTTCTTTTACCTTTGAGCATCCATGAGTAAAGCACATTTATGAATTTGACTGCTTTACTACTTGTAACACATAAAATTTGGTTTATTTAGCTGTGTGCATGGCATGCACTAGTTTTTATACAGGTAACTCTAACAGAAAATTTAAGGAAAGAATTTATGAACATTTTTCAGATATTAGAAGGAATATACTAAATAATTCCTTGGCTAAACATATTCATGACTATGGTATAGACCATGCATTTAAATTTAGAGTAATACAAAGAAAATTTTTTGAACAAAAGTGGTAGTGATGTTCTAAATGTCACTGAACTAGCTGCATTCTGGCAGTGTACCTGGATTAAATGCTTTAGTTAGTTTACAACCTGAATTAAAACAAAAGTAAATGAAACTGAAGTGTACGTTTCTACTGATTGCCTGTATCTGTTGTGCTATTTAAGTTGCTTTTGAATGTGCTTTTTATGTGTTGCCATGTCTTTAAACTTTAGCTTCTCTGTATAATAAGTTGAGCTCTTATTGGGTGATGGGATCATGTGCTGTATTTAAAAACTGTATTTGAACTGTGTTTTATATACATTAAAGAAGGGACTATTCTAGAAAGCACTGCTATTTGTATTTGGATTAAAATAAGTGAGTTTTTTATTTCTGGTGTTGAGATCCATTTTTTATTTTACTATATAAAAATAGACATTATGGATCTCACTGAATATGTGTCACTCACAGGTATGTGCCTCTGATGAATCTACCTTCATCAAGGATGGTACTAGTATGTATGAACAGAAAATTTTAATAATTGGCTTAATTTCTGGTGTCAATCTTGGAAATCCAGTATCTATCAGCATGAGAGGACATGGTTAACAGACCCTGTTGCTTTGCTAAGGATGGTCTGGGTCTGCACCTGTCCGCCCTGGTCTTTTCGATATTGGCTAAAACTTTATCTGCCCCTTAGAGCCTTTTTTAGCAATGTTAAAATGACAAAAGTACCAACATAAAAAAAAAAAACCTCAAAGCAACCTTAAGGCATTACCTGTTTAATGCTAGCAGTCTAAACAAGAAACTCACACCCTACAAGCTCTCCTCACCCTGGAGAATAAGAACATGTGTGGTGTTATTGAAACTTGGTTTATAGCCACAGAAAGTGCTCCGATAGTGCAAGGCTACAGTGTCTTCCACACATATATACCAATAACAGCACAGACATGGGTTAAAGGTGGAGGTGTCTCAGTCTACATTACCAACTAATACAACTCCACCTTGGTTAAACTGGATAATGCTCTGAAATACATCCCCATCCAAGTATCCATAGGCAAGGTTGCTTACCATGTCCTGGACATCTACAAGTCACCCTCTATGATCCATGAAACTCACAACTTTTACCTAGACCTACTAGAGGCACTCACCATCTAACCAAATTCCCTATTTATGGAAGACTTTAACTACCCATCTATAGACTGCAAAATGTACACTGCTTCTAACTCACAGGAACAACATTTCCTTGCCATGGACATTCTAGACCAGATAGTGTGCACTCCAGCCAGATGATCAAACATACTCGACCTAGTAGTCACCTACAAGGGAGGGCATTGTACCTTTCCCTGTGTCACACCCTCATTGGTGAGGTTGGACCACAAAGTGTTTCCTTTGGAATAAAAATCAACCCAGAAAACCTGCAACAGTTAGGAACTATTCTAAAGTAAGCTACATGTTATCAAGTGATAGTATGTCAAAATACATGGCTCCCCAAAACCTGAGAACACAGCTACCTATGTAGAATTATTCACAGAAACCCTGTATAAACATGTAAATGGCTGCATTGAGGCTACTGTACCTACCAAAAATAAGCCCAAATCTTACATCACAAATAAACCCCACTGGTGGAATCCTTACCTTAACAGGGTATATAACAAAAGAAAAAAGTCATGACCAAAATTAGAAAGCGCAACTCTCATATAGATAACAGCTCACTGATTCAACTAAACAAGAAACTAAAAGGTATAATAAAGTCTAACAAGGCCAATTACAAGATCAGGATAGCCTCCCAGTCTAAGGAAAATCAGAAGGCCTTCTTCAGCTATGTCAGAACCCTTGAGGGTAAGACTCAGCAGTGTGCAGAACTTGTTGTAAATGGTGCAACCTTCACTGACCAGGGTGACATAGTGAATTTACTGGCTGATAAATTTAGCCCTAACTTTACCACCCACTCTCGCCACCACTATCACCTGTGAAATCCCTTCTAGCTTATTTTCCCCAGATATCAACAGCGAGCAGGTCCTGGTGATGCTCCCTAAGGACAAAAAACCTCTTCAGTGGGTCCCAACAATATCTGTGGTTGTCTCCTAAATAGCCTAAACCATGACCTAGGAGGTCCACTTAATGGACTTTTCAACTGCAACCTCAAAACAGGTTACATGCCGAAGGGCCACAATGGTAATCCCTCTTCTTTAAGGTTGCAACATCATCTGTTTCACGGAACTACAGACCCATCAGTCTGACAAGTCTAATAGGAAAAGCCATGGAATGAATTATAATAGAAATGATCAACAAGGACATTGTCAACCTAGAGACAGGGGTGTAGCAAGGCATACTCTTTGTACTCTACAGAGTACATTTTTTTCTTTGCATCACTCAGGAACATTGAAGCTTTTTTCACGCTACATTACATCTACAACTTGCCAAAGTAATGCCTCCAGCAGCAGGTATTAATGTACTCGTGATTTCCTTCCTCTGGGTCAGTGATCAAGGAGTCTCAATCCTCACTACTGACACCAGTGGGGAATGTTCACTGTGAGAAAAATAGACAAACACAATATTTTCAGATGCAGCTCTCTGTGCCAAGTACAATTTCCCTTAAGAGCACACAGGGAATACACACTCCAGTCCTGGGGCTGGGCCTTCAACCCAGGCCCCAAATAAGACTCCCACTGACCTCTATAGAGCTGAGTCCTTAGCCAGGTGTTCTAAGTCAAGTTCTTCACCACCATCTCTGTGCTCTCAGTGTCCCTGTTAAAAATAGCTGTCACACACACTCTCTTTGAGATTTAATTTTACACACACACACACACACACACACACACACACACACACACACACACACACACACACACACACACACACACACACACACACACACACACACACACACACACACACACACACACACACACACACACACACACACACACACACACACACACACACACACACACACACACACACACAAGGGAAAGGCTGGCACAGCTTACCCTCTCTGCCACCTCCACCCAGACTATAAGGAAGATCTGCTACCACCAGAACACCCAAAGCCAGCTAATTATAAAAGAGCAGATATAAAGGAAAAAAAGCAGTGAAACGGAGAAACAAGACTAAAAGCCCAATTTTAGGAATGGAATTATTAGCAATAAAGTAAAGAAAAGAGAAAGAGTAGTACAACTCAACTGTGGACACCTGACAGCACTTTTAAGTATTACTGTTGACACTGACTAATAGGGTTTTGGAGATCAAAGAGGTATGAGAATATAGTATGCATGCTGTGACACTCACTAAGGGCAGCATTATGTAAAATGCCAGTTTAAATACACAGGGAAAACAGCAACACCAATCAGTAGGAACAGCCTGGGAAGCACCTAACAGCAAAAACACAGCTTGAACTAGTCTGACTTAGTTTCCTCTGTCATCAGTAAACAAGCCAGTAATTAGACTATAAGCAAGATTATTTTGCCATTTAACAGCCACTTTCATTCCTATAGCAGTTGGAGTCCTGTGGGGACTGTATTCTAGGCTTTCTCTTTTTCAACATGTATGAATATCCACCAATAAACAAACATACAAAAATCATCTAATATGTGAGTGATTCCATTGTGATCTGTGCTGCTAAAATAGATACATTGTAACAACTATCCCAAAATTCCCTCACCTCGGTTGAAACATGCCTATCTGATTGACAGCTTCTATCCCCCCCCAAAATTCAAGCTAAACCTACTCACCCTGAATCTAATCTCCACAAACAACATAAAAATTGAATCAGTAACCCACACTAGGCTACTAGATATAGTAACTGATGATAGTTTATAATTTAACATATAAAAGATGTAATAAAAAATGCTCATCTAAAACTTGGCACCTCTACCAGATAAAACCTTGTGTAACAGACACTGTTAGAAAATTTATTGCCGAAACCTTCCTCATTGCCACTATCGTTATGCAGTCCCTATTCTCACAAATCTTCAGGAAACCTAGACCAAGTTTCCCTGAGCAATGCTATGACCAAGTAGCCATATTTGCTGCTAACATGACTTACAAATCTCACCACTGTGTAGCACTAAAGCAGCTACTCCGACAAGAACTGTCTCACTCTTTGACTCTAACTCAGCTACTCACCACACATAACCTTATTCACAAATCTGAAAAATGCTTGAGCCTAACTCAGGTCACCAAACAGGCATCATTTTACAGTAAATAAAAAAGTAACTAAATCAAATCTGCAGGTGACTCTCTCTCTCTCTTTCTCGTTTGCTTTTCCTCCTCCAACAATAACATTTGGAACTCTATCCCCTGTGCCTTTAAACAAGTACTTCATGTGAAATCTTTCAAGTCTCAATTAAAACAAAAATTCCTGTCTATCCACACAGTGTATTCTAAACTATGCTATTTCTCACCTTACCTAAAGACATCATACTGATGTTAATACTTACTTTCCTTTTTCCTTACTTTACTATTTCTTGCTCGTCTCCTCACATATTTATTTATTTATTTTATTTATTTATATTTGTTGACCAGGAGTGTCTGACTGGACGTAGGTCCATTTTCAGCGGAGGCCCGGGGAGAAAAGCTCCACAGTTAAAATAAACATATCCCCTTACTTTTTGTTAAACCCTGTTTTCTCATTCAACATCTCCTATCTCACTATCTTAATTTTTCTTTCCATTTTCTTTCACCCTTTTTCACATCATATTCCATCTGTATCTTCCTCTTCCCAGCCACAGACCATACACTGGCACCTTGCAGCCTGTCTTACTTAGAATAACCCTACATTCTCTTAGTCGATCTTCTCCAACTTTCCTATCACTCATCCTATCTGCTAATCATCTATTTCAACCTCTAACACATCCAATGCATGCTCCATCCACTTTCTGTGTTGGCACCTCTATCTGTTTCCCTGGTGTTGCTTCTCAAATTTGTTTTCTCACCTTGGTCCAGTCATACACCACTTCATAACTATCATTTCCAGCAGCAGATTATGTATTTTTTCCTCAAACTTCACTTTTTAAAAGCTTACTAGTGCCCAATTACACTTATTAAAATTAATACTTATATATAATTTTTAATGTTTAACCAAGCAGCAAGACTTTCAGGAATGTGGAGCCACAGTGCCACTAAATAAATGCAAGTACTCTCAAAGGTTAATATTTTCTAAAAGACCAGCCACAATGAAAGTTTTAGAGATATTTAACAATAAATAAAAAACATGAAAATACTGAATATCTATTTACAATGAAAACTAGAGTTTCAGTAATAGGAAATATACAGCAACAACACCAATGGAAAGAGACAGATACAGAAAAAATAAATAAATTTAGCTAATCTCACTATATTTTCTAACTGACTGAAGAACTGATGTTCCCTAGTTACTTACTAAAGAAAGACGAGATGAATGTGGATTAGTGTCTTGACTGGACCAAAAGCACAGTGTGCATCTCACATCTCTCCATAGTATTCAAATACAGTTTCATTACTGGCTACAGAATGGCATCAGATCTGATCACCTGACTGTGTGGTTCCCACACTACCATCTCACTAGAAACTGGGCCAGGTTCTGGCACTGATGTGTCACAATACACACATAGAAATTTAGTAGGGTTTATTACAGAATCTGGAAACTGTAAAATATTTACAACACTTACACTCTTCCTGCAGAAACTAACAAGCTATTCTCTGGCACCCCAGGGTAGCAATTAGTTCACCACTAAGAACAATAAAGCAGGATCCCAGCCCAGGCTTGCAACAGACATTACATCTCTGGCTGCATTCAAACCTGTGATGGCCTAAACCAAGCCATTTAATTTCAGGCTATTTTTCTTAAGTTTAGGTGGGCTGATTTTAACCCCTTCAGCTGACCTTAACCACTTCCTTTCCAATACTTTAACCTTCTGTTAAAATATATACATTTCATCAGTTACAACGATGTAATCTGATATGCATGTATATTTCTTTTCTGTCCTGCAGGACCAACTGTTGATACATTTTTTTAACAAACAAATTTACAAATACATTTTTAACACAGCATCTGCACAAATCAGTTTGATATTCAAATGACATATAATTATTTACAAAACTCCATCTAGTTATGCTGCATATGTTACACATGCACTGCCCTACTCCCCCTGGCACAGCTGGCACTACCTGGCATCATCACAGCACTCACAAAGGGAATTGCTAATCTAAAAACAATATCTTTAAATGTTTTAGAGGAAACCACTAAAATTGATCCGTACCATTTATTAACTGCTAGAGAAAACAACATTTTGAGTGATTGTCCATTTTTATATGCTAGGTGGTTTGAGGGCAATGAAAAGTGTTTATGAGTACAGAATGGAATTTTCTGGCTACAGCCCTGCTTAGAGACATTAGGCCCATTCCAGTCTGGCTTTATTAAGAGAAGGTCTTGCTTACTCAACCTAGTACACATTTCGAGAGGGTCACCAAGACTATGGATGAGGGAAAATGGTGTATAATATGTACCTTGACCTGTCCAAGGTATTTGATACAATACCCCACTTGGGTGTTATTGACAAACTCTCATAACTAAGCATTAAACCCTATATAACTTGCTGGATTACTGGCTGTCTCACAGATAGGACTCAAAAAGTCAGGATTGGTGAGACCACCTCCACCAGGAGACTGGTCAACAACAGAGAACTGCAGGGGTCCATGTTGGGCCCACTCCTGTTTGGCATCTAATTCTTGGAAGTCAAAGGCCTCTGGCTCACTGAGCTAACAGATGTCTGTAAATTAGGAGCTATCATAGATTTTCCCCATGGCAACAGCATCTTACAAGATAACACAAGCCAAGGATTAAAATTCAGCATGAAGAAATGCATTATAGTATCCTTCGGGGAATCATCCACCCAAGCTAATTATTCCAGTGATAAAACATCCTTAAAAGTTGGCCCAGTAGTTAGGTACCTGCAACCATACGTAGGCAGTAATCTGGTCTTCAAACAACACATAACCAAGATAGTAAGAAAATCATTCTATGTTGCCCAACTCATAAGTAAGGGTATGGCATCCAAGTCCAAACAGGTTATAGTTCACCAGGAGACTAGAGGGTATCAATACCCCATCGTGCACAGATCGTCTTAAAGCCTGATCCCTGTACTCAGTCCCCTGCAGGTTACTGAGAGATAATCTATGCCTGGCATATAAGGCATCCACAGATCCAACTTTGATGGATCTCTTGCACATCTTCAAAACAAATAGCACCAGAAACACTAGACCCAAGATCCTGATCTTTGCCTGTGACAAAAATGAAACATGATGGAATGACCAATATGTGTCTCAAAGGATCTCCACACTAAGGAGCAAGTCCCCATCCATGTGAAGAAGAGTTCATTCCTAACTATTTTAAAACAAAGGGAAGAATTCAATAAAGCCTAAATGGAGTGATTTTCCATGTAGGCAGATTGTACAACAAGGAAACTGTGGTCCAGTAAACAGAGCAGAGGAGCGTGCATGAGTGTGTGGACACGTAAGTGACCGCGTAATGCAAATCACCTTATAAGGAGGTAAATTCCATGCAAATGAGGTCAAATGAGGGTGCTGGAGTGATCCAGCAAGCAAATAGGTAGTTGTGCAGACCCCGTATTGTTGTCAGAAGTGCACACAGAAAATTTCATGTACAAATAAGCAAAACTTGAACAGGGGCTGTAAAAGCCCATTTAGAAGGTCAGGGATTGCATATTAGGGACAGATATGTGCAGAACTATACCCCGTATGTGCAAAAAATAATGCAAAATAATAAAAATAACTTTTTTTTAATATCCAAATCATGGCATGCAAACATGCCGTTATGCAAAAAAAAAAAAAAATTAAAAATTGTAAAATCCAAAAACAAGACACATGTGAGAATAATGTATTATAGGGCCCTGCAAGCAGTATATGCAATGGTAAATTTCAGTGGTTGTGAAGGAGGCTGGCCCTGGAATAGTGAAGTAGCCAGGTTGTGTGCACAGATCAGTATGCAAATGAGCTGGGGTTACTGAATAGCAAAAATGGGCTACTGTGTCTGCAGATGAAATTGGTGTAGCCTCTGAACCATGTTTGTGACAACAGAAGTGGTAGTTGACATCAAAAGGGTGTGTGTCACATTATGTTTAAGAGGATTTCAGCTCAGCAGCGCTGCTTTGTGTGCCACACAGCTCAGCTAAGCAGGGGTGTGTGTCTTTTGCTGCTAAGTTTGTTTAGATCTGGTTAGCATGTTTTAGCTGGTGTAAGCTATGCTGAGTATGCCCATGCATGTGGGTGTGTCCAGACTGCTGAACAGTGTTTACACCAGTGCCAAGCACTTCAGTGCTTAGCAGGGAAGGTATTTTAAAAAAAAAAAAGGTAATAGCTTGGGAAAGCCAATTATGTATAAATTACTGTTAAGCCCTGTTCCACAGACACAGGGAAATTCAAACCCCCCAATGAGATACCTGACAGGTGGAATACATCATAGTTAGCCAATCACACTGACTGCAACTGTAGCATACCTCTATAAAGTATGCATACACCCTACAATCTGATTTTTTCCACACTACTCTATACCATTGGAGTACACACTTGGGAATTTTAACTGACAGAATGCTAGGGCCTGCTGCTGCTCTGCTACATCTGTATGTCCTAGAGGTGGAGGGAAACTGCTGATGCTGCTGCCGACAATAGGCCCTGACTGAGAAGGAGAAGAGTGTTCAGGCCCAGGGTAACCTGCCAGGGGCTACATGAGCTGTAGATTGTAGAGACTGGAGGGTGGACAGGGACATACTACAAGAACTCACTGAGCTTTGCCACCCTCAACTCTGACCCAGACCCAACAAAGGGGAACCCATCCCTGTGGAAACAAAGCTATGTGTAGCTACAGGTACTTTTTGAAGACCAACAGGGGACATTATGAGGGTCTCACAGGCATCTGCATCCAGGGTATTTCACCAGTTCCTGGCTGTCATGCAAACACATGTAAGTGAGCACATTTATTTATTCCGCACCTCTGAGGAGGGGCCTTGCAGTATGCATTTCTTCCACCATGTAGCACACTACCCTGAGTTCCTGGGTGCCATAGACTGCACTCATATGCACATCAAAGCACCACCTGGTGAAGAGGCTAGAGTCTACGTCAACTGCAAGGGGTATCACTCCATCAACTGCCAGGTCATGTGTAATGCCCAGGGCATTATCATGAGTCGGTGTGCCGGACGCCCTGGCAGTTATCAAGACTCCCATATCTGGCACTCATCACAGCTGTACCAGACGTTTTCCAGGGGGGCATCCCATACAGTCATCTACTGGGGGATGCTGGCTACACACTGGAACTGTGGATGATGACACCCATCAGAAATGCACACAGACATACCGAAGAATGCCATAATGAGGCACAAGCACTAACTAGGAACATCATAGAGCATATGTTTGGGATGCTCAAGTCATGGTTCCACTGCCTTGATTTATCTGGTGGAGCCCTGCAGTACTCTGCAACCACATGTGCACAGACGTTCACAGTATGTGCCATGCTACACAATCTGATCCTGTGGAAACAGCTGTGGCAGGATCATCACCGGGAAGGGACACACAAAGTCTCCACAGCCACAGGGGATTCAGAGAAGGAACCCACTGAGCCTGCGCCTGTAGGCAAACATAGGCATGCCCAGTATGCCCTGGCCTTGGCAAAGAGGCAATGCATAGCACGTGCACTGACAACCTAGAGTCCTAGGGAATGACACCTCATTCCGACTCACATACATAGTAAAAAGGATGCCAGGCACACTACACAACCTGCACCTGACCATGTATTGGCTGTATACTGCATGCATCTGCCATAGTCAGCCCTGAAGCACTGTTATCTCAACTGCTGCAGGCACGAGGTAAGTCACTCTTCTTATTTACAACAAATGTATTGGGTACTAGACTATGGTAGCATATGTATGGACCTGCTGCATGTATGCAAGGGAATAGGCCGGGCTGTCCTGTACTGACTGCCCCATAATATGCAGTAGGCCACAAGGCATCAAAACCCACTGCACTATGCAAGGGAATTGCCAACAGTGGGGGTCATAGGACAGATGTATGACTCTCAATGTTAGAGTCCCCTACCCCCAACACAGCTGTATTCCCATACAACTGCAGTAACAGTATGTTTTCAAGGTTATGACAACAGACCACACAATCCCATGGCTCTCACACACAACCTGGTGACATGTTCTATGTCCTCAATATGCAGGGATAAAAGTGTATGTCTGTCTGATGTTGATAGTATCAGGAATTAAACAGCCCTTTCTGGTGGCTGGTGTGGCTTAGTGGGCTAAGTACATTAACACAGTTGCTGGTGTTCATGGTTTGAAGCCGGCTGCATCTACAATTTTGCATGTGAGGTACTCCTATGATAGGAGTCCTAAAGACTTTCAATATCTCACTATTTCTTACTGCACAAAAGCTGGACAAAGCCAGAAACAATGGAGGGACAGGAGGCTACAACTATTCACATTACACATGCTCTGAGTAACCTAGAAGGTTGCTAGTATAACAGCAAATTAGAACAAGTCAGAGTAGCAGCAGGATGTAAAGGCCATCATATAACTGTGTCAGTACCTGCAACAAGTTAGTAGGCACCAAGTAGTAGTATATTACCAAAAAAAATGTAACTATCTAAGGAGCAGAGCAGACATATGGGGCAGATAGGTGGACATCCTGCTAAACATGTACAGTCAGAGGTGTGAAGTCTGTAACCCTGTGTGTGCTGCTACATCATACAACCCTGTCACAGCATACCTACAACTACTTAGAGCAGGAAATATGGACAAAGTCATGAACAGGAGTGGGATAAAGGCCCACATATAAGGAGAAGGATAAACTACTGGACAGACAAATTTAGAAAGTGCAGAGAATAACAGGTCATGCAGTAGCAGGGGGATCCCTGCTGTGTATGCAGTCAGTAACTCAAATGTCTCTCTTCAGTTCCTAATGTCAATCTATAATGACTTATTAGTGACGTACCAGAAAATCACAATGCTATGTAATACGTACCAGACATATGACGCAAAACCCTGCACAATGTATTGCAATCTGATATCTTATCTGCTATGACTCAGATATTATGTGCAGTTCACAGCTGCAGAATCCCTTGGACATAATATCAGGGATGTGCTGGACTGTTGAATCAGGTGCAGCAGCCAATTGGCTATAGCACACAAAATCCCCGACTAGAGTACAGGTAGGTCTGTCCTGGAGTCACCTTGGATTTAGTGATGGTTACACTGGGCATGCTTCTACACTTAACTAGTGTCATCCCATGTCTGATACCTCTGCTTAAAGAATTGAGATGTGAGTATATCTCTGTGCATACAGACAGCTATGTATATGTATCTGTCTCTCCCTATCCCCCTCAGACATGATTACCCTAATAAATCAGTATGTGGCATATATATATATATATATATATATATATATATATATATATATATATATATATATATATATATATATATATATATATATATATATATATATATATATATATATGGTTTACCATTACAATTTCGCCGTGCAATTGCACGACTATGAAGTATTCGAACAACAGATGTTCGAATACTTCATATTTCGGCAGGTTATGTGAATGAATGGTATAATTGTGAATGGACTGTGCATTCTCAATTATAACGTTCGCTCATGTAAAGGGATCGCGGTACAGTGCAGTTAGGGAAATACATCCCTTTCCTCACTGTAGTGCGATCTCGGAGTTGGAATATTAATTTAGGGGGGTGTGGGGGGTGCAGGGGGGCTTGCCTCCCTACATAAACGTGATTTTAGGCTAGCTAGTTAGGGAGTTAAGGGAAGGGTGGGATTGCTGTTAAGTGTCAAAAATGTCGTGAGCGACATTTCGACATTAACAGCTGTTTTCCGACTTTAGGAACGTTCAGAATTGTGTACTTTCGGCGAAACACTTCGCTAATACGCACTTTTTTTTTATTTTCAAAATAATGATAGTAAACCTATATATATATATATATATATATATATATATATATATATATATATATATATATATATATACACACACACACATATGGGTTCACTACAAAATCTCAAAATTTTTTTGAGACTATGTAGCCGAAACCTCTAAATAATGACAGACCAGAAGCGTGACATTCAAAATACTGATTTTTTGGAGATATTGAAGTAGCGCTTCTGGTGTTGCAGCTTGTTGATGGATAGGTGAAAGTTCTGGTAAGTATCTATGTGTGTGTGTGTGTGTTGGTTAGGGGCTTTAGTGTGTGTCAGTGTGTGCTGTGACTGTGATGTGTGTGTGTGGGAACGACTGTAAAATGTGTGGGTGTGAGTTGCCCTTGTGTGTCTGTTTGTGCGATCTCGGAGTTAGTATATTTAAGTAGAGGGAGTGTGGGGCAGCGCAGCCCCCCACATGGGGGTGCATGGGGGCATCCCCACTGCTTATCTGTAGTGTAGGATGATATGATTGATTGTGGGGGGACGTTGTGTGTGCTGTATGTGTGTTGCATGTTCGGAATTTTGAATTTCACGCTTCTGGTCTTTCGGGATTTAGGGGTTTCGGCTACACAGTCTCGAGCTTTTGACATTCAATATTTCAAAATTTCAAGATTGTGTAGTGAACCCATATATATATATATATATATATATATATATATATATATATATATATATATATATATATGTATGTGTATATATATATATATATATATATATATATATATATATATATATAAATATATGTGTTTTTTTTTTTTTTTTAATTTAACATTTGTTAACTGGGGAAAGTCCGACTCAGAATGAAGCCAGTTTTCAGTGGAGGCCTTGGGAGAAATGCTCCAGATGCATGTCTTTGTAACATGGGAGAAAATCGGAGCACCCGGAGGGAGGTCATGCAGACTCCACACAGAAGGCATCCCAGCTGAGAATCGAACCAGAGAACGTCTTGCTGTGAGGCAATAATGCTACCGCTGCACTACTGTGCCGTATATATATATATATATATATATATATATATATATATATATATATCTATATATATATATATATATATATATATATATGTGTGTGGTGTGTGTGTCTGTGTGTGTGTGTGTGTGTGTGTGTGTGTGTGTGTGTGTGTGTGTGTGTGTGTGTGAGACTATATTCCCCCTTAAAATGGTGTGCCTGTCTCACCTGTCTGTGTGCAATGGTTATACATTTTGAGGCCCTGTCAACCCATTGGCCTTCTTTACACAGCCCACTGATGTCAACCACCTTAACAGCAGTAGAAAACACTTCCAAAACACATACGCTCCATGGTGCATGCAATAAGTACTTAGTTCTATAGTATATACTACTAGATAGGTAGGGGTTCTAATCTCAGAAAGGGAAACTGTGAATGTGTGAATGTACTATACCACCTTGCAACTGTGTGTCTGTCTTGCCTATGTGTGTAGCCCCTAAATAGCCCACATCTACCTAGGCATAAATGCTATCTGTCACCACCTACATTTGTAGGTACAGAACACCCAGGTGACACATATCAAGGGTGCAATGTCTTGTCATGGGGTATGCCTGCAGGATTATGCTGTCTGCCCCATTTCCCCGATACACTGCTCTGCATAGGCACACCTAGGTAACCATGCACATATAAAGCCTTACCTTGCTAATGTCATATTTCTGCTGTGCTACCATGCCATCCTGAGCCGATATATTACCATCATGTCTCCACTGGTAGCCACTCAAACCACTGCAACAGAACATACAAAGTTCTGAGAGACACCTCTCAGTCTGCAACACCACCACCAATCTAACATCATGCAACAAAGCAACAAACACGTTAATGTGTACTCATGACACATGCCAGCAGACAGTACCTGTCATGGCATAACATAAACACAGTAAATAATGTTATGTAATGTACTATAGTCACCCTGTGCATCAGACACTTATTTGCATGTCCCTGCATTGATGGTATGGAGGGCAGGGATGTGGCACAGGGATCATCACATGCACAGGGTGTGGTGTGGGGTGACAGAAGCCTAGGCTGTGCCATACAGTTGACATCATGTGTGGGAGTCAGGAAGGGGTGGTGGTCAGCTGGGCCATGGAGATGTGCTGTGTGTGTCTGTTGGTGACCTGCATGTGACACTGATGTATGAGTGTGTGAGTGTACACACACACACACACACACACACACACACACACACACACACACACACACACACACACACACACACACTCACACTCACAGACTCATACATCAGTATGTGAGTGTACACAGTCAAGCCATGTGCTAGCCCTACAAGTGGGTATGTTGGGCAGCAGTGGACCATATATGGCAGACTGGACAGTTCACCATCTCCAGCCATGAACACGGGAACTGGTTCTGCCAGGAGTGGCACTGGCACCACCATGCCCATGGTCAGATGCTGTACTAGTTGCTGACAGTGACTGCTGTCTGCTGGCCCCCATGTCCCTCATGGGACCACCCAGCATGTGCTCATGGCTTGCCATGTTGTGGTGTTGACAGCACCATCCCTTCTGTAGTGCTGGAGGTACTGCCACTATAGGAGTGTGATTGTGTATGGCCATGTAGACTCTCAGCAGATGTTGTTGCTGACTTATGCCCACGTGTATGACACCCTACTCCCATAACATGTTCAAACACAGACAATGTGCGGTCATGGACTGACAATGTCTCACCCCACCATCTGGCCACTACATCAGTGAAATGATGCATGTCATCACCAATGTTGTGGATGTAGTCATGAATGCCAGTCAGTGATGCATCCTTGATCCTGAGCATCCATCTGGTGTTGCATTTGGGATGTGCCTGTGCCTCCATGATGGACCAAAAACATGCGTTGAATGACTCGTGATGTGATGCCTGTGACAGGTGGTGGATGGGCAGCAGTCCTCCTTTGAGCACCCATCTCAATCTGCCTGTGTGGGACCTCAACAGCTGCCTGGCTATGGGTAGTGTCTACAGTCACTGATGCCATAGTTTCCATACTCTCCATTTCAATGCTACCACACTTTGGCTGTCCAATATTTGTGTCTCCAGGGGACTGGGTATGTGTGGGCACATTGACTGTATGGGGGGACATTGGGGGACGAAGTGGGATGTCAACCTATGGGACAGATTCAGCCCCCAACAACTCCACCTGTGCCTCACTATGGTCACCATCATCATCAGAGTCTGATGAGACACTGACATCAGGTTGTGAGGGGGACACACTCCAACCCCCATGGTCACCTGTGAGGAGGAAGACAATATAACTACATTCATACCTGCACTATTATGTCTGCTGATCCACACATTCATACAGGTGAGGTGCCACAATTGCATAATACATACCACATCTTATTTCTGATCCCATGAACAACACACAAGCCAACTATAACATACACAGACAAGACAGACCCTTAATAACATGCACTGCTGCTATATCTGGTTAATGTTGCCAGTACTATACACCCATGAGATAAGCAATATGTCAGTGTATGTGATGGACCAACACCTAAAACACAGTGCACCCATCTTCACCATACTATTGCCCCTGTATAGCAGACTGCATAGACTTTCACAAAAATAAGTGCAAATATGTTACAGCTCAGCTGCAAGTGCAAATATGTTACAGCTCCTGTAAATACACCACTGTGATTACCAACTCAATGCACTGCAGTGAAACCCTCCAAAACTGAGCATACAAGTATTGTACTCTGGCTAAGCATAACAGTTGTGTCTACAGCAAATTGGCAGCTCTTAACATTCTTAGGGTATATATGAGCCATTCCAAAACAGTTTCACACTCACCAGCTACAGGGTGTTGAACCCCAGCCACACTTGATGTACCTATGGAAATGTGAGGGAGTGGTATTGTCAGCAAACATAAATATGCCATTGTTACAGGATAATATGGATATATATCAATATGTAGAGTAGGAACTGTGATACTGCCCACATTGCTGACATTCTGAGTATGTGCGCACAAGTGTGTTTTACAAACAACCCCCCCCTGCCAAATGCAGATTGACCTGAGACCCATGTACTGGTATGCAGAGACTGCCACAATGATGGCTACAGTTGATCCCAGGTTTGCCAGGAACTCCTCTGTGGCTGAGTGGTTGTTCTGCAGCAGACCCTCCATCGGTGGCAGCATGGTCCCTGGCCACAGCAGCAGCCCTTTGCCATGCAGCATTTATCATGTCAGTCACCTGGTGTCAGACCTGCTTGCAGCTTCTTTCCTGTAGCCCTACTTGGTTTACTGATGTGACTTGGTCAGCCCACAGTACAACTAGTTGTTCCTGACTCTAGTGACTCCTGGAGAGGTGTATGTTGTGATGCAATCATTTTTGGCAGCAGAAAAAAGTAGGTGCCTCTGTCTGTACATTGTTTCTGAAAGACAAGAAGAGAGGAACATGTCACAGGACCACATACATTGCTCCCCACTATGTACACACCCTGCACATCCAAACTGGCCAGCACTATCCTCCGCTAACTCCCACATGATATCCTATCAACACAGTATGTATGTGGCTATCATCAGCATAATGGCAATCCATCTTGCATTTTCCTCCTAAACTTGCTTTTTCCTGCTACTGGCTGCTTTTTCTCTAAAGTGTTTAACTGCATCTTTTCTGTTGCATTTATTACTGCTTGTTTATTGCCTGTCTAAATTGTTGTATTCTAAGCCTCTTACTTTTGGTTTAAGCACTTGGGATTTAGGCCCACTCCTTAGGCCTCCCTGGCCTTTCTCCCTTAGATTCTGACAAATATGGATAGACAATCTACTACAGTTTCTCCTACCAGTCTCATTGATATGGGCATCCTGGCACAGTGTAGTAACTGCTCAATGTACATGAACAACCATCTACTACCACCATGTAGGAACACAATTTGTGAGAGATGCAATTACATTAGGAACCTAGAGTTCATGCTCTCTCCCTCTCAAGCCAGTAAATCTGGCACTGAAAAGGGAGTCAACACAATCACTATACCTCAAACACCACCCACACCTACACAATACACACCCACATATGTGGAGGTCCTCAACATAAACATACCTAAACAAAGGAGACCTCTGAGGCAAAAACACACGCAATCTCCACAGCCCTCAGCACCACATACTATACATATTCCAAAGACCTGTGTCTCACAGCCACTAAGGCTTTACCATAAACCCAACATATTAGTCATAGGAGACTCCATTGTGAGACACACAGATGTACCTCTAACTAGGCTGGATAAGGAGAATGTCATGGTTAGTCAGGTGCCAGAATCTGCCATATCACATATGCACTGAAGTCTCCCATCAACAGGTACTGTTATGAGTCTATCATAGTCCATGCTGGTGTGAATGACTTGAGACATGCCTCCCTGGACTATATGAAGAGAGACATGATTGAGTTCGCTGATTATGTGTCCCAGGCAGGTATGTCCCTAGCCTTAAGCAGCATTCTGCCATCACCCGGAATGATGCCTCAATACAAACAGGAAATTATTGACTTTAACAATTGGCTTAGTTTCTGGTGCCATTCCAGGGAGATCCAGTACCTGACAGCCCAGGAAGATATGATCGACAGACCACAATGCTTTGCCAGAGATGGCCTGCATCTATCTCATCAGGGCTTTAGGCTTCTGACAAAGGTTCTTGCTTCCCCCATAGTGTCTTTTTTAGAAAAAAGTTATGATGTTAAAACTACCAACATAAAAATGTCAACAAAACACAAATGGTCATGCTGCTAAATGATAGGAGTCTAAACATGAAACTGCACTGATTGCAAGCAGTCTTAACCCTGGAAAATGCTTACATCTGTGCAGTCACAGAAACCTGGTTCACAGCTGCGAAGAGCAGCCCAGCCTTATCTGGTTACCCAGACTATCATACATTCAGAACCCAAACTGTGGGCAGTAAGGCCAAAAGAGGTAGTTCCAACATATATCAAAGACATAGACACCTCCAGGCTGGTCAATCAGTATGACACACAGGAGACACTCCCGGTGCAGTTAACCATTGACAAGACCTCTATTCAAATCATAGCTAGCTACCAGCCCCCAAATCCTACTCAAGATGCCCATTTTACCTATATGGACCTATCCAACTCTATCAGGATTCAACCCTTTACCCTGATCCTGGGTGACTTTAACTACCCAAATATAGATTGGAAGAACTACTCATGCCAGAACACAAATGCCCAGAGATTCATCAATTTTGTAAATGCAAACACCTTGGAACAGCTAGTTGATACCCCCACAAGAGGTGAAAATATCTTGGACTTGGTATTAAACAACATGAGTAACCACTGAAGCATCCCTATAGTGTCATACTCCCTGGTACTATCTGACCATAAAGTGGTCACTTTTGATTTCACCATCTCCCACAATGCCCATCTAGCTAGGGTCAGACAGAAATGTCTCCAAAGTTGATTACAACCTCCTGAGGGATGGTATAAATTGCTTCACAGCCCTCTCCCCCATGGTAGGAACTGGCATCAATATCCAAAACTACATCAAAGCACTATATGAGCATTTATATGGATGCATGGAATCAGGAATACTGGACAGGCCTAAATCATCCTCTGGAAAGATAAGTAAACCTGTCTGGTGGACATCTGCAATAAATAAACTCTATAACAAGATGAAATAATTGCTGTCCAAGGCAAAGAAGGAGCAGGTGCCCAATTGGAAGCACTGTCTCCTTAGCCTGAACAAGCAAATAAGAGCACTACTGAAATCCTCCAAAGCAAACTTCATGTCCAAATTGGTGACATCTACTACAGACAATCATAAGTCTTTCTTCACATATGTCCGCAACCTCAAAGGAAGCACCCAGATCTGTTCAGAAGTGGTGGTCAAGGACACCACATATACAAATGCCGTAGATATAGCAATCTTGCTGGCTGAGAGTCAGTGAAAACTTCACCACTCTGTCCCCCCATCAGTAGATCAGGACATCCCCAGTACCTGTCATCTTCCCCTTATATCTATGGAACAGGTCATCACTGCTCCCTCAAAGGCAAAGAATACAGCCTCCAATGAACCTGATAACATCCTAGGCTGTATCCTACATGAACTCAGGCAGGAAGTTGTAGCATCATTAGGCACCCTATTCAACCAAAGCCGGAGTACTGGCTTAGTCCCAGCTGAGTGGAGGACAGCCAATGTCATCCATTTGCAGAAAGGTGGAGCATCCACCCATCTGGGAAATTATACACCCATCAGCCTAACTAGCCTGATCTGCAAGGCCATGGAACTGATTATTATGGACCTCATTGACAAGGACATTGGTAACCTCCAAACACTCCATCCCACACAGTTTGGCTTTGTCAAGGGGAGATCATGTTTGTTAAATTTGGTTGACTTCTTTGAGACAGTCACCAAAGCCATGGAAGAAGGGAAGACAGAGCACACCACCTACCTTGACCTGGCTAAAGCCTTAGACTTTATTCTGCACTCGGCCATAATAGCTAAACTTTCTGAACTAGGCATGTTACCAGATGGGTAGCAAACTGGCACATTTCTAGAACCCACCTAGTCAAAATAGGGAAGCCACCTGAAACAGTAGACCCATAAGAAGAGGCATACCTCAGGGTTCTGTCTTGGGGCCTCTGTTATTTGGGATATACTTTTCTGAGGTGCAGGGCAAACCAGTGGGCTATGGTTGACCATGTTTGCAGATGACTGCATGCCGGGTGCTGTCACCAAATTCTCTAGTGATGTGGACAGCCTCCAAGAGGGTTTCACTCAGACAAATGACTGGTGCAACAAACATGGCCTCAAGCTGAATACCACAAAATGAATCATCATCCTCTCTGGGGAGAGTGACATCCCCACAAATTATCACATTAATAACAATGTCCTAAGCATAGAATCTATTGTGAGGGATTGGGCACACATGTTGATAACATCCTGAGTTTTGACCACCATGTTGCTTCTGTTGTACGGAAAGTCCTCTTCGTGGCCCACCTCATATGTAAGGGTATCTCATCCAGGGAGAAGGAGGTCATAACATCCCTGTATTCTTCCGTTATAGGGCCCATTATTGAGTATGATGTCCCTTTTAGTGTGTACCTCACAAAGCACATGCAGCAGGTGGAGAGACCACAGAGGTTCCTCACCAGGAGAATCCAGGGCCTCGAGCATCTACCATATACAGATAGTCTAAAATCCCAATCCCTCTACTCAGTTTCATACAGACTCCTCAGAGGTGACTTCTGTCTGGGATATGGACCCCACCTCGATGAGGCTGCTGCACATCCGCAAGTCAGGCTCTACTTGAGTAACCAGCACTTGCGCCCTCAACCTGGTGTGTGATATCAACAGGACTTGGTGGGACAGATTTGTGTCCCAGAGATTCCTGCATCTGTGGAATAGACTCCCTCTTGACATCAGGCAGAGTATCTCTTTACCCTTTTGTAAGCGCAACCTGGATAACTGGATGGGAAACAGAAAATACACCCTTGGGATTTCACCTGTGTGCCTGTTGTACTGGGGCATCAGCTGCTGACTTGTATAAACATGGGCTAAACTCTTGCCTAGGCTTATAAGAGCCTCAGGGCCAATAGCCTAGTAACCTCCTATAAGCCTATGATCCTATGAATACCGGTTATGGCCCTGTGTGCTGTGATAAAGTGTGTTGTTACGTCTCCACTCCCATCAATGTTGTTGACTGTGGTTTGTTCCCTATGGGCGATGTCCCAGTACCAAGTCATACAACCACTGTCCGACAAACAGGTGATTGTTACTACAAGTATATGGGTACAGTCCAGCAAAATATGTGTGACACAATGACTGACAGCACTGCAAATGTGCTGTAAGGTATCATCCCTGTAGGTGTCTGACTTCTGTAGTGCACAGATGTTTGCGAAATGTGTACATGTGCCTGATATATGTGGACCCTCTGCCAGACAAATGTGGATGTCTGGCAAATAGTTGGACAGTATATAATGGTTGTTCTCAGACTGCGGGGAATCTGGCTGTCACATGCCAGAACCCTCAGAAAATAATTATGGTACAGTAATATCTGGTACTGTATTCATTCCCTTACTTTCTATGCTCAATATGCACACTATATCACTGAGATTGGGCCTATGTCCCCCAAGTAATACTGGCTATGACCTGAAGTCCAGCTGTAGGGGGTCACCAGGTATGCTACCCTTAACTTTTAAGTGATGAGATATTGATATTGAGTACAGAGTGACCTAGCCAGAGTAGATGGGCATCAGGGATACCTGCACAATGTTTGAATTATTTCTGTGTGACATTCATAGACTGAGAGCAGCTGAATGACAGTACATCATGCGATATGCCAGCTGTGTCCACCATGACTTACTGTAACTATTGTCTATCATGCAATCCAGTAGCATTCATACAGGAGCCAACCATTGTAGGAGGGACTCAGAGGACCAGAGCGGTGATCTACATCACATAGGCATAGTTGAAAGGGAAGCTTGTAGGTGCTGGACAGTTGACTATCAGCAACATGTCATTCCAAAATATGTACTACAGGCCTGCTGTTGTAATCCCTATTCCCCATAACTACATCCTCCTATCTGCATGTCATTACATGGGGGCTTCTATTACATACCTGGTAGAGTGCTGTACTCCTTTTTGTGCAGAAACTTGAAGAATAATGCTTGTGATATTGGTCTGTCTTTGTAAAGCAAGTCACAGACCTGTTTACCATAGGCATCTGCTTGCCTTTTGTAGGTAATGCTCATGAACAGGTGATTGCCTGTGCACCAATCTGTGGCTAAGACTTGCTAATTGCATCCAGAACAGCTGGGTTGAACTTTCATTAGCCAGTGGCATGGCACAACACTGCTATATTTAAGGCCAACATGCAGGCCTTGGCTCCTTTCCTAGTCTGTGAGATGGACGTTATGGAGATGTGGAGACTACACAATCGCAGAAGGTAGGTAAAAATACTGTCCACTGTTGGGATTTATGTGGTATGTCCACAGTTTTGCATGCTATCTGACCTCAAAGCAGTGACAAGTGAAGTACCACAGGGTTCTGTCCTGGGACCTCTCCTGTTTGGTATCTACTTCTCTGAAGTACAGGCTAACACAGAAGGCCTCTGGCTAATGAAGTTCGCAGATGACTGCAAACTAGGAGCCATAGTCAAGTCGCCAAATGATGTGGACATCCTACAGAAGGGTCTCGCTGAGACAGATGTCTGGTGTCAGAGCCATGGCCTCAAGCTCAATGTCAAAATGTGCAGTGTAATCCCCTTTGGTAAAAACTCTGTGCCCATGAACTACCACATAGGCAGCAATCTACTTAACACCGAATGCGTTATAAGAGACCTTGGGACCCAGGTGTACAGTAGTCTCTCCTTTGATAGTCACATCACCACAGTAGTCAGGAAGTCCTTCTACGTGGCACACCTCATCAGAAAAGGGTTCTAATCCAGGAAAAAAGAGGTCATTGTTCACCTCTACTCGACACTCATTAGACCCATTATAGAGTACAATGCTCCTTTTGGAATGTACCTCACAAGACATTTGCAGCAGCTGGAAAGGCCACAGAAGTGCCTCACAAAGAGGATTACTGGCCTCAAACAAATGCCCTACACTGACCACCTCAAAAAACTCCAGCTTTACTCTGTAGCATATCGTCTACTCCGAGGTGATCTCTGCCTAACATATAATGCTATGTCAAACCCAGAGCTGTTGGACATGCTACACCTAAAGAAATCCCAATCCCTCCGAGCTACACACTCTAGGGACCTAAACCTTGTCACCACAATAAACAGGACATGCTGGAGGGATAGATTCCTGTCCCAGCGACTTCCCATACTCTGGAACAGGCTACCCATCTACGTCAAGCAAAGTTTTTCATTAGCACTCTTCAAGAAAAATCTAGATGAGTGGATGGGAAATAGGAAATACACCCTGGGGATCACTTCTGTGTCTCTGCTCGACAGTGGCACAGGAAAATAACTTTCTTGGGTGGCGTAAGCCAGGGAACCTTGTTGGCTAGGCTTACGTAGGCCCTTGGGCCGATAGCCCAGTACCTACCTATGAACCTATGAACCTATGTTTGGCCATTGTGGAAAGACTTTCTAATTATGTGGCAGTTTACTGTTAATACAAAAAACAAAATTAAAACTTCAAAAACAAAACTGAACCATGGCAACAGTGCTTAATGGCTACAATCCAATTTATTATGAAGTGCTTTTCGTCTAGCAAAATTACTTGAACTTCTTCAGATACAACACATACTGATAATGACATTTAAATAGTAAAACTCAAGTCACATGATATTCTAAATCACATATTTAAAGAGAAATGCATCCATTTCTTTAAAAATTCTTTGATTCATAGTTAACTAAAAGCATTTATAAAATCTCTTTGTATCATATTTTAAATCATCTTTTATATTACATATATATATATATATATATATATATATATATATATATATATATATATATAAATAAATATAAACAAATAGCTATAAAGTGGATTAAAGACTGACCAAGTGAATCACTTACTGTTAAACAATGTGAGTTCAGGTCAGTAAGGTCGAAGACAGATATGAGTGTCATACATCATATGCATCAGAATATGCATGCTGCTGCAGTAGCTGCTGGTCTATCAGCTGTGTGTGTTTGTAGGGGAAGACTGTGACACATGTCCCTGTCGCTTGACCTTTGCCCCCCACCTCTTTATGTATGGGTGTTGTGTGGATCCCTTATTCTAGGTGGTTGTGAGGTATGGTAGGTCTGTATCAGGTAGCTGAACATACTGCTTCATATATTGCAGGCTGCAGCTGCTGTGTTTTGCCCAGGAATCATACTGGGGAGTGTGAGCACATTGGAGGACAGCAAGCTGTATGTGTCAGTGAGCAACCGGTGTCAGCTCTGTTGCTACAGCATAGCCAGGGTGAGGGTAGCCATAACAGTCCAGGTGAGGCATGTGCTTAAGGTACATATGTTATGTAATAGTGCCAATCGGAGAGTGGTAGGTGACATATATGTAGCCTATACATATTTGTGCAGTGTGTCCATAGCTACAGGACTTTGATGTGCTAAGATGGATAGCAGTGAATGCAGTAGCAGCAACCAAGTTTGGTTAAAATTGCAAGACTCAGTCATTATTTGTTGTATTCATAAGCTTGTAAATGATGTGCAACACACTGGATTCGAACCCAGGACTGTGGGTGGCAAAATGTACAGCATGCTAGGAATTTAGCAGACTGAGCTACTGAGTCAGTACTGTGGCAGGTGCATTTGCAAGACATATGTGCATGCATACAGTCTGTTACATAGGATTGCCATTAGCATATGTGTTTGGATGCGTATGACATGTAACATGAACTGCCTGTCATGATTTTATAACCTCAGATTGCACTGACTTGGCAGTACTTCAACACACAGAATAGGTTTTATGACAACTGTGCTAACAGTAGGTGGCACAACTGTGGACATTCTGCAGCAGTCTGTGCAGTTGTCAACTACACCTAATATCCTAGGCCACACATACATCCATCATTATTTATTTGGTTGTCTACTGGTTTGGTGTCTGCATCATAGTTCCAACTACACTGTCAATTTTCCCATTATATGTACAAGCAGTGTGTCATTGGCAATCAGGATATGTTTATAGAAACACCTGTTTTATTTCAGAGCTGAATGGCCTAGTGGGCTAATGCACTATGCAGTAGTTGATAGTGTCCTGGGTTTGAGACTTGGCAGGGAGAAAAAAAATGGCAATAGGGAAGTAGGGGGGGGGTAGGTCAAAAACATTCTGAAAGGCAGGTAAAGATGTACAGGGTAAGAAAGGACCATACCTCTCCATTTCTTGTACAGCAACAGCTGTGCAGATTGTAGACAGTTTGGATCTCTGAAGGCAACATAAATAGGTTGATTAATTCATGTAATGATTAAAGTGTGTTCACTGGACACAGGTCTAAAATGGAGCGCTATGTATGGGGCAATATTTTTTTGTGGGACAGATGGGATGTTGGGGAAAGCATATAGGTATGTATGGGGAGGTAGGTTGAGTAGGAGAGGTTGCATTTGCAAACAGGCAATACAGAAAAGACACCATACAGGGGTGGTGTATGACACATGAAGAAGTAAATACCTTGGACAGGAAAGGTTTTGTGGAATCAGAGAGCCATGTGCCCCGCAGTCAGCAGCAGTGAGACTGAACTCCCCTTCCATGGGCAGTCAACATTGCTCTTTCACTGCCCAAAGGTGGCTGTGCTGGGGGCTGGGTGCTGGGGCCACCTTGACCCTCCAGGTTGGCCAGTCATCCCTCAATCCAGTGCAGGTGATCTTCATAGTCATTGTGCATGGTCCTCCACACCATCCCTGGTAGCTGTGGCTGGGTGACAACTCCCCCTTCCATGGTTCTACCTGTAGGTGGTGCAGGACCAGCAGAGGGGGCAGCACAAGGTTGGGTCCCAGACATGCGGTGATATAGTGCCATGGTTGGCTGAGGTAGGGTAAGCAGATCATCAGGAACTGCTACCCAGTCAAGCTATGGTGATGAGGTTTTTCAAAGTGTATAGGTTAGTAATGCACGGAACATTTAGTTAGTTATAACAGCATGCCAGAATATTGCACATAAACCAGTTAAATAACATTGCATAGCATATGGAACTTAACAATCAGTATTTTAACAGCATGCCAGTAACAGTTTTGGCATAAGGGCGGAAACATAGATAATTCAACAAGGTATACTAGTATGCAACCATTGTAATACATAACAATAATAAAACACAAGGCCCAAAATAATGTTTTGAGAACAAAATATGTTAAAAGAAAACCATACCTGATGTATAACAATAATAAATTATGATGCAGATAAGAGGTGGAGGGAGAGAAATACATTCCATTACTACCAGTGTAGGCTATATTGTTGGCAACAGTATGTATAGAAAGTGCCTTATAGCTTCTGTAGCACCTACAAACCTCTCAAGCTATCAGCATGGGACAGTATGGGCCAAGCTGTAACTCCTACATGTACACAACTACAGGGGACTATTACATGTCAGGAAGACATATATGACTACCAAGGTGTACTGTGGACTGATGTAGTGTGACTGTGCTATTGACATAAATCAAGTGAATGATAAATCTGTGTTCAAGGGATTTGGCAACAGTGATCACATTCCGTGACAGCATGACACTTGCGAGACATGTATCATGCACAGTACAGAGAGTTTACCTATTATGCCATCCTTGGCAGGCATGGGTTTAGACTATCAACAGACATCCACAGACATACCAGGCATACAGCTGCACCAGGATTAAAGAGTTTTATTAATTTTATTAACTTTTATTGCTATTGTACTTGCTGACTTTATTTACTGATGTCTTATCACCATACTGAGCAATGCTGTTAACAGTGTGGTACATCTGAACACAGAATTTATTAACCCATTTGAATACCTACTACAGCCATTTATTTACCTGCAATTCTTGTGGAGAGAACATCTGTTAACAATACATAACTGTTTCTATAAATATTTAGTAGTCCCTGGATTTGAACCCTAGTCTGTGTGTGGCAAAATGTACATCACATCTAGCTTTTATCAAACTGAGCTACTGCTCAGTATTGATTGAATGATATGTGCCTACAGTTCACCTGGTAACAAAATATGACCTGGTAATAGAGGTAGAGTGTTATACAAGACTGCAGTGACACTTGAACACACATGCATGACATTCATGCATGACAGAGATTGTAGGTGAACTGTGCATAATACATGGAATGCAGGTGTAGACAATTAACCTCTAGTGGGTGGGAATATATGTGATGTGTATAGACCATATCGAGTGCTGGGTTGCCTACCTGACCCACATACAGTTGCAGATGGTATATTTGCAGTCCACAGCTATTACACTTTCATAGTTGCCTGCAGCAGTGTACCTAAGAGCAGGAATGCATATAGCTGAAATGCAATAGTTAACACAAGACAATCCTGATGTGCACAATATACCTTGCGTGTTCCTATTATTGGTTCATGTCTTAGTGCAGAACAAATATCATAATGCATTATATCTTGTAGTACAGCTCCACATCTACAGTTTATAAAAGCACTCTTTATTAGCAAACCTTCAGTCACTTATTGGTAGTATTCCTGTTTTTACTTCACAGCAGATGTAATACTTGATTTTATGATCAACAGCCCAAAATACACACATATTGCACAACACAGCTTTATTAGGGGTGATTTCATGCAGTAATTGGCATATGTCTACAGTCTTTATTGATGAACAGTTCTTATAATGCAGGTGTTGCAATACAGCTGTAATTCCACAATTAATATTTCTTTAACATTAGTAATACAGTAGAACTTTATTTCCTTAACATTATTAATGCAGTAGAAACCTTATTTCCTTAACATTATTAATGCAGTAGAAACATTATTTTTTTAATATTATCAGGTTTCATGCTTTTATCTTTATTCACCTGTACCTGGCATTACTCAGTTATATCAGTCCAAGTCTATGACCACATTCATTGCATTACAATCAAAACTGAATATACCTACTAGCAGTTACTAATTTACTCTTTCTTGTTTATATGATTATAGATTGCAAGATACATCCATGCTCACCACACCAACCCTGCATGGGACTCCAGGTTGCGAGCTGTCTTCTCTGTAGCTGTGGGGAGAGAAGCACACCATTATGTGTACCTGTCACACTCTCAAAGGTACCTGTCTATCACACATTCAGAGTAGAATTTGGTAAATCAATGGTAACAATACTTACAAACTGGTGGGACATTCCCGTCTGTAATATCTTGGACCCAGGTGGCCAAGAGATCTGCCTTAAGATGCTTCAGGTCATCATAATGATGATGCACTGCTCATCTGTGTGGGGGATACCACTTGCACTGGTGAGATTGTGAGCCAGCTGGTCCCAGACTTCTGATTTGTATTCCAACCCCTGGTACTGGCCTGCAGCAGCCAGATGGCATGGTATTTTACAGGGAGTCCAACAATGACCCTGGACTCTAGAATGCTCCACCACTGCACCTGGAAACACACACCCTCTCCAACTCCTGCCATATTCTCTGCTAAGATCAAACTCCAACAGGTTATGGCTGTATTCCCACCTGTTGCACATAAATAAGGCTGTTTTCCCGTCCTTTACCACCATTGAGCCAATTTTATAAATGCAGAGCTTCGCTTAACACCATGTAAACCCACTGAGGTCAGCCGAGCAATGCTTAAACTGGCAATGCTTAGCAATGCTTAGCTGTGCTCAAACCAGCTTAGCTGAGCTGACCAATGCTTAAACAGGTATTGCTTAGCAGTGCTTAGCAATGCACATACTAGCTAAGCACTGCTAAAATATTCCTTGTTTAAGCAGTGCTTGGCTAAGCATAGCTGTGCTTTGCGGATCTTAGCTTAGCACAGCAAAGCAGGATTTAATAATACATTTTATAATTGTGTAATTGCAAACTAAAATATTTAATAACATGTCTGTGCATACATACATTATTCAATCAAGGGTTTACACATACCTCTCATAATTGTATATTTGTAACATAAATGCTTCATACCCTGTCTGGGTATTCAACAAAGTTCAATGAAGGTTTAATAATACTTCTCATAAATGTGTATTTGCAAACTAAATTTAATAATATGTCTATGTAATCAAAAAAATTTAATCTGGATTAAAAAGAGTCTCATACTGTGTATTTACAAATTAACTTGCTGCACATAAGGCGGTCACTCTAACCATTCAACTACATGGCAATGTGAAATGGTGTTATACTTTTACATATATCTCTCCACTACGTTTAAACACCACTAAGCCTCGCGCCATGCTGTGCAGATCCACTCAGCTATGCTTAAATTTGACCTTTCCTAAATAATTAAATGTAACTGGTTTCTATTTTTAGATATCTGGCACATGTCCATTGCTAGGTGCCGCACCATGCTGGCAAACACAAAAAAAAAATTAAAAAATTAAAAAAAAAAACTTTTATTACATATGCATACATTGACATCCCACACTTTGCAGTGCAGGGGGTGTATTGCTCATCTCCAGACACAGTAACACACTCCCTACACTGATTCACTAACCATGTTACACAGCTCTCCCTCAGTAATGTGCCTTCATTAATATGTGAGGCATGCTGCAGAGGGAGGTTCTGCATAGATGACCACAGTACCTTCCATGTTGGTCTTCCACTATTCTTACATGGATTTTATTAAATCCCCAGGAAAGTCTTGATCATTGGATGGGAAATTACAAACTCACCCCTGATATGGCCACCATGTCTCTTATGGACAGAGGTTGACAATAAGTAAATTAATTCCCAAGTAACTTACTCCCCCCACATAACCCTTAGCTATCTCCTTACTTATATAACCCGCCATATAGGCATCCAAGGTACTTGGGGCAAACTGGGATGGATTGCATGGCTAGGCTTATACAGACCACAGTGGTTATTAGCCTAGTATAAATCTATGAACTTGTGAACCCATGAACTATTATTTTTGCCCTATTAGAACATGTCTTACCAGACAGAACACTTAGTATACAAATTTAACAATAAATAATTAACAATAAAACTGTTTCTTGTGTGTTTCAGGTAAAGCTCTATCAAAATAAATATTTGGTGATATTCATAGTCATCTCATGGAGTGTTAAAGGTATCCTCTCTATCTGAAAATGAAAGCAGTAAAGCCAAGATTCATACTTCATATTCATACTTATGCTAAGACATGATGACCACAAATGGGCATAAGCAAATGAAGTGATAATAACATGCAAATGAAAAATGATGTCAAGCAGCATATGGTGATGAAGCTGTCTCACTTCTACTTGTGAATCATAGACAATTTGTTGCACTTTCCATAAAATCTGCAGATCCATTATAAAAGGTAGAATTATACCTTTTCTGCATACTTTGTGATCACTTTCTGATAGCTATTTCTCAGTGTGAGTTGCTTGTCTTGGCTGAGCCAAAAATTCTTTCACTCAGCCATCCAAGAAGGTTGAGATATAGGAAGAGGATAACTCACTATAATTTTGATAGTCAGGAAATCCAATATTTGTCAGCTTGGGAGGACATGGCTAACAGACCATGTTGCTTTGTCAAGGATGGCCTACACCTCTCCCCTCCAAGCTTTTGAATACTGACTAAAATATTATCCACCTCATACTGCCCTTTTTAGTCAATGCCAAACTTACCAGCATAGCAAAATCAACTCAACTGAACCTCAAGATGTTACTTCTCAATGTCAGGAACCTAAACAAACAGACAAACAAAAAAAAAACACATTCCCACCAAGCCCTCCTCACACTAAATATAAGCATATGTGCAGTTACCAAGATATAGTTTAAAGAGGCAGACATTACACCATCAGTGCACGTTTTCAGTGTCTTCCATGTTTTTAGAAAGGTAGATGCACATACAAGGGTGAAGACAAGGAACAGAGTGGACAGGGCTTTTGTAAGAGAGTTAATAAGCATGTATGACCCCAATATGGGCACTGGGAGATGTGTAGACTTCCTATCCTTGTGTATACAAAGGTATGTATAACCATCACTAAACTTGCTATGAGGATATTTCTGAGACTGGACACATGTTTGGTATCTCACAGGCTTTTGCCTCTAGGATACTCTGGCAGTTCCTGGATATATTATTTGCACATGTAGGTCATCAAGTCATCATATGTATTAGCAATGGGGTACCCATGGCCAAATATTTTTCCTGCAAGTATAAACATTCATTAAAACAGACTCATTGTTTCTCTAAAACTTGTGTTAATGATTCACATACTGTGTTTATAAAAGCTGTGGACATCATTGTCTGTTGACATACAAATTTCTGTGCTAACCTTTTATTGGCTTTATGGGAGATGTACTATGTTTTATAGTGCACCAGACCATTTTTAATGAATGTCTTGTTTTATAAAAGATTTGTGAAACATATTTGTTTTTACTGTGGAATTGTATGGGACAGGGTTTAGATAACTTTATATTGTATCAAGAAGGAATGGTTTGTTCCTAAAATTCAAGAAAACAATTTCAGAATTTAGTATTAACTTTTTGAACATTAATAGTGCCTTTTAAGATAAAGTAGCAATTGTTTCATATTTACTGACAATCACTTAATCCTTAAAGAAGCAGACACAGTATGCAAGAGTTGTACTTACACAAAGTCAATGGAGGCTAAACTCTAGTATACAAGTGAACATCAGATTGTCAAAACCATGTACACAATACCCACCTCAAATAATATACAATAGACATATCAGAGGTGCCGGAAGCTGTTGAAGGCTGGCCAGGCGGAGGGTGAGAGGGGCACTTAGTGATCTAAAAAGGGCAATTGTTTTAAAACTATTTACTACCACAACATAGGTTCACTTGGAAGACAGGTTTATGCTTAGCCAATTTCCCTTTTGGTGCTTGAATTAACATTTCCTGATTGGTCATAACTATCCCATGGCTGATAATTGTACATTAGCCCTAGTGAGAATAACTGTGATTATACCATAGATAATTTGAGGGGACCCATGTAATGTATGCAGAATTTAGGAACTACCTCTATCAATTAGTGGCATGAGAGGCAATCCTGGAGTACATTTTTAATTACCTATCCTTAGATCCAAGTTGCATTTGAATATGGACATGGATGAGCTTTGTTTTACTTGAATGGATAGTCTGTAATCCCATACCACTCCAGCAATAGCCCCCTCCCTAGCCACTCCAGTCTTCCGTTACTTGGCTATTTCTCCTCAGTTGCCATAAACACTGTTCAAACCTGTCAGCGTGCATACTGTTTTCTTATTTACTTCTACAATTGATTACAGAAATTGAAATAAAATAGTACAAACACTGAGCCATTTGCTAAACAAACAATACAGTCTCTCAATGAAAATAGACTTAGCATGAGCAGCAAACTTCTCTGCCCTTGAAATTCACATTCATTGAAATGGCATGAAAACTCACACTCATTTTGCATTTGGCAAATGACCCGAGAGAGAAATTATGAAGCTTTCAGGCTACGTGTCTTAGGCTGGCATGAGTCTAACAATGAGCAGCACATTATTATCACATAGGATGATGCCACAATACCAACAAAAAATGATTGATTTCAACAACTGGCTGTCTTTCTTGTGCCATTCTAAGGAGATCCAATATTTGTGAGCTTGGGAGGACTCACATTGCTTTGCCAAGGATGGTCTACACCTCTTAACTCTAGGCTTTTGAATAATGACTAAAAATGCATCCACTCCCATAGTGCCTTTTTTCAGGTAATGCCAAATTGACAAACCTACCAACATAGCAAAATCAACTTAATTGAACCTCAAGGTGTTACTGCTCAATCCCAGGAACCTAAAAAAAACTACAATCCCACCATGCACTTCTCACACTAGAAAATGAGTCTGAATGGAAAGATGATAAGTAAAGGAGAGTAGTGCTGAAATTTAATTCATCCTCAAGTCTTGGTGAGTACCTTCACAAGGTGGACCCTGTTTTTCACAAAATCTCACCAAGATGACACTGATATATAGACTGTATTTATATAGCATATATCATGGATGGAAGTAGATCAAAAATTAAAAAAAGATAGCTGAGTGCACAAGACCCAGGATAAATAGTGCCCAATCCTGGTACATGCACTGGTGCCAGGAGCGGAAAAAAAGACAGTGTACAATCCTCAAAATACTGAAACATTCCTACGATGGGACCAGACCAGCCCAGAGAGAGAGGATGGCCTCTCCTGTTGTAGAAGGAAGTAGCAGTCCACAAAAATCATAAAATCTGATAGGCCAAAGAAGAGGCATAAAGACAATAGAGTGGACTATTGAGGATAAGAAAGGAATTATGTATTGTTACTATTATACAAAAAGCCCAGAATTTCCAGACACAAGATATACAAAAAGATTAATAGAGAAATTAGAGGAAAGAAAAATACTTCCACAAGAAAAACTGTCAGAAGACTCAAATAAAAAAGTATGTTCATTAATATAACAGATTGGTAAAAACAGTATATAAATCAAGAAAATTTGATCTGTTTGGAAAAAGAAGCATCTGAGGAAGTACAAAAATATAAACAACAAAGCCTAGAGATTTTTGAAAAGTGTAAAAAAGAAATATGGACATGGGAAAGAAAGAGATTTGATATGGTGCAATATTTATGCAAAGGCAAAAGCAAAAATAATAAATATAAAGAAGGCAATCTCATAGATATTAGAATAGAAATATAGGCAAAGGCATCCAAATATAGAACATTTCACAATAAAAAAAATATCACAAACAGGGAATGTAGAAAAGAAGATTAGTACATCAAATGCTAAAAAAATAGAAGCTGAAGTTATGGAGTGTTGCAAAGTGAAGGATTTGGTGTAGAAGGTCTAACACAAGTCCCCAAAGTGAGGAGAAACAGGAAGATCAGGAGACATCTGAAAAAGAAATATGGACATGGGAAAGAAAAAGAGATTCAAAAAGAGATGCAAAGGAGAAAGTAAAACTAATCAATACACAAAGAGCAGCACCAAATATATTTGAAGAGAAATACAGGCAAAGGAATCCAGACATGGAAAATGTTACAATACTAAAAATAAGAAGACAAAGGGTAAAAGTAGAAAAGGAGATTAGTAATAGAGAAGTTAAAGAAATAGAAACTGAGGTTATGCGAAGTAAAGGAGTCAGTATAGAAAATCTTTTTCAGAAAACACCACAACAAGATAAAGCAATGGACATCCAAATTAAGTGGAAACCAATGGAATGGGAAGCAATTGGTCAGGTGCCATATTAATATATTTTGGAGCCTTCCATAGGAAACCAGTATAAACATTCACTTGAAGCTGGACAGCAAGGGAAGCAACAGGAAACTGTAGAAACACTTACACAGTCAATGTTGAGGAGTGCTAGGCCAGTGAGTTCCCATATGACAGAGCAACGGATGGCACAGGATGAATTTGAAGAGAATGTGCCACAGGAAGATGGTATAGAACTTTCTATAAAATGCCCACAGGAAAAGGAAAACAAAAAATGTGCCCTCAATTTAGAAGAAATTGAGATAAGAGAAGAGTTGCTTGATTTAATAGCTATAGATAGACATATTAAGATCAATGAAATAAATGGATTGTAGAAGGTCAATAAAACTCAGAAAGTCAGAAGTTTGATAAAACAAATGAACACAGTAATTAGGACTGTCCATAGAGATCCATGATATATAACAGAAGTAAACAGGATATATCACTGTGCAGCTAAATTAATAACTGATAAAGTTCTACCACAAGAACACTGGGTAGTGAGGGAAAGGAAGAGAAGAACTCAAATACCATCATGAAAGTATCGAATAGAGAAAACAATAAAGCAATTAAGCCAAGACGCATCAATGTTAGAAGAGTATAAAAGAGGGAACAGATCAGCAAAAATACTTAGAAAGATATACTTAATAAAAATAATGTGTAGTATTAGAACAGATCAGGATCTATCATGTACTATTGCAAATAACAATCTAAAAATCTCAGCACAGGTGGAAAACCTTAGAAGATACGCAGATACATATAAAGAAAAAGTACAAAATAAGCAATTTATTGATGAACCAAAAAAGTGTTACAGACAATTGATAAAGAAGGTAAAAGGAATTGAAAGACCACCAACAAATGAAGAGATAGATATATTTTGGAGAAGTATTTATGAAGATCCTGTGGAACATAACAAAGATGCTAAGTGGATATAAGAAATAAAAGAAAGAATAAAAAGTTTAAAGATACAGGATATGAAATGGGATGAAGTAACATCCAGACAGATTGAAACAAAGTTAAGAAAAGCCTCTAATTGGAAAACCCCAGGCCCAGATGCAGTCCTTAACTTCTGGTTAAATGTATTATCATCTTTGCATGAAGATTTAGCCATGAGTAAGAACTATTTATATGTCCACCCCAAACAGACACCAACTTGGTTAACAACAGGAAAAACAATGCTCCTGCTTAAGATTAATCCTGCAAGCTACCCTAAAAATTATAAACCAATAACTTGCCTTCTGATGGCATACAAACTATACACTGGATTTGATGCCGACAGAGTTTATAGCAATTTAGAAGAAAACTCAGTTATGGCAGTAGAACAAAAGGGCAATAAAAGAAAGTCATATGGAACAAAGGATCATTTGTTGTTAAATAACGTCATAGTGGAGAACTGTAAAAAGGAGAATAATCTAGGTATGGGATGGACTGACTACAAAAAGGATTTGATAGTATCCCACATTCATGGATAATAGAGTGCTTAAAAATATATAAGATTACACTGATCCACTGCATTACAGTGACCATGAAACAGTGACAGACCACTTTGCAATTAAGCTATGATAAAGGACAAATTATTATCCCAGGGATAAACATTCTGTGTTGCCCTTAACCCATTAAACTGTCTACTTAACAGCTTAGGCCATGGCTATAATTTGGCTCCTAGAAAACAACAAAGTGTAAAGACTTCTCATCTTCTCTTTGTCAATGATTTAAAACTGAATTGCTCAATTAGATGGGGAACTGAAAGCAGAACTGCAAGTTGTCAAAACTTTTTCAGATGCTATAAAATTTTCATTTGGTCTTGATAAATGTGCAAAAGCAACCCTTAAAGCAGGAAAACTGCATCACCAAAAAAACATCAGTTTGGGACAAGAATGTGATATAAAAGAACCTGAGCAAAGGGAGTGCATAAATATTTGGGAATTGATGAATGATCAACAATAAAACATGAACAAATGTGAATAAAACTTAATAAGGAATACTTTAGAAGACCTAAATTAATCCTTAAAAACAGCTTTGACATTTAGGAACAAATTTCAAGCTATAATCCAATTGGCTCTTCCTGTCCTAACTTACAGTTTTGGAATGACTGACTGCCCCCAAATGTGTTGGAGAGATTAGACAAGAAAACAAGAAGGATGCCTCATGCTCACCAAATGATTTATAAACATCAGTGCATACCAAGATTATATATTCCTCGTTCCTAAGAAGGGATGGGCCTCCTTGAAATTGATTTCATGTATAATCTCACAAGACTCAAATGTAGTGAAAGTTTTGAAACATGAGGAGAATAACTCTAAGATGACTTCTCTGCTTAGTATAGCAGAAGCATATTGGCATCAAGCAGGAATGGAATCAGGCAGCAACTAAATGTG
Source organism: Protopterus annectens (assembly GCF_019279795.1). Lineage (NCBI taxonomy): Eukaryota > Metazoa > Chordata > Ceratodontiformes > Protopteridae > Protopterus > Protopterus annectens. Next base: position 740,706,553 of record NC_056746.1, on the reverse strand, counting down.
CCAAAAAAACAAAAGAAAGAATATAAGCTGAAGGATCAGAGAGGAAGGCGAGAAATGTGGAAATGCATAAATATAGTTGCAAGTATAGAAAACTTCTGGAAGAACCTCATGTTGATCAGGATCAAATGCAGGAATGGTTAAGGAGAGGCAAATTCAAACCAGGATATTAAAAGTTAATATTCGTAGCCCAAAATATTGGGCTACGCACACGTTGGTTTACAAAGTCCATTGAACATGTGGGAGAAACGGACAAATGTAGGTTTTGTAAAGTAGAATTTGAAACAGTTGCACATCTCGTTGCTGGTTGTGACTTACTAATTGCAGAAGGACTGTATACTGAAAGGCATAATAATGTGTCAAGACTGTTTCACTGGGGATTGTGAAAATATTATGGTATTGAAGTGGCTGAAAAACACTGGAAACATGAACCACAAAGCATCATAAAAAATGATGACGTCTACATCACATGGGATCACCCATTACCAACAGTTTAAAAGATAGATGTTAGAAAACTGGATATAGTAGTCCATGAAAAGAAGACAAAAGTAGCACTGATCATTGAAATCACCACACCCAGTGACTACAGTGTCTTGTGTACAGAGAGATACAAAGTCATAAAATATCAGGATTTGCAGTCAGAAAGGAGACCAATGTAGAAGAGATACCCAGCCAGTTCCAATAGTAGTAGGAGCAACGGGTCTTATAAAAAAGAATCTACAGTCTTATTTAGATATGTTACCAATACATGTAACCCTGTATGAATTGCAGAAGGAGTCAGTACTGGACACATTGTGGGTGCTGCAAAGAGCACTTCTGGCTGACTTCAAACATTGAAACAATACTAATTTCATGAACTTTAATCATACTTTGATTTAGGAATGAGGTCCATTCCTGTCATGGTATTAGAAGCCCAAACGACTTGAAGAAATTAAAAAATAGAGAATATAGACATCTGTGCAGTTATCGAGGTGTGATTTAATGTGGCAGAGAGTAAACCATCAGTGCAAGGTTGCAGTGCCTTCCACACTTTTAGAACAGCAGCTGCACAGAAAAGGTCTAAAGATTTCATATCTCAGTATACATCAACAACAAGCATACCTTTAGGGTGGTCAAACAGAATGACATGCCAGAGTTCCTCCACATAGAGAGCACCATAAACAAAATCCTGTACCATATCCTAGCCAGCTATAGGTCACCCTCCATGTCCCAAGAAGCTCACAATGCATATTTGGACCTACTGGAGACAGTTACTATCCAACATAACACCCTATTCATAGGTGATTTTAATTACCCCTCTATAGACTGGGATACTACACAGCCTCAAAAATGCAGACACAGGGATTCCTGGACTTCATAAATACAAACAACCTTGACCAAATAGTGAATACATCCATTAGAGGCTCCAACATACTGGATCTCATCCAAATATAGGAGAATGCTGCACCTCCCCCAATATCTCATCCACACTGGTAAAGTCTGACCATAAAGCCATCTCCTTTGAAATCAGAATCATCACTATAATCCCATTAAACCCATTAACAGTTAGGAACTATTCCAATGCAAATTACCTTTTATTAAGCGTTGACTGTCAAAATTACATTCCCCTCCAAACTCAGAGAATACAGCAGCCTATGATGAATTGTTCTCAAAAATGTTGTAAAACCATGTCAATGGCTGCATAGAGGCTGCTGTACCTACCAGAAGTAAGCCCAGGACTAGCCCTAGAAATAAACTGCCTCGGTGGCATCCCAAATTAAACAGGATATACAACAAAAGGAAAAAAATATGGCAAAAATCAGGAAGGGAAGGGTAATTCTCATGAAGACAGAAACTCTCTCATCAAAGTAAATAGGCAATTCAAAGGGTTAATTAGGTCAAGCAAAGCCAAATTTGAGGTTAAGATAGCCTTCCAGGTGAAAAATAATCATAATACCTTCTACAGCCATGTCAGAAACCTCAAGGGCAGAACACAGCAATGTACTGAACTGGAGGTGAATGGTGCCACATTCACTGAGCCTGGAGATATAGCAAACCTGTTAGCAGACAAATTCAGTTATAACTTTATCCCCTTTACCATCCCCTCAAAAGTACCTCAAATATAAACCCTCCAGTTATAACTATGGAGCATGTACTGGCTGCACTTACTAAAGCCAAGAACATTGCCTAAGAGGGCCTTGATATATCCCAAGATGCCTCCCGAATAGTCTAAAATATGACTTATCAGGCCCCTAGAGTCACTATTTAACTATAGTCTTTAAATGGGTTTTGTGCCATGTGAATGGAAGACTGCAATCATCTTCCCCCTTCATAATGATAATGGAAGACCCTAGGCAGAGCCTGAAAACTATAGACTCATTAGTCTAACTAGTCTTATTTGTAAAGCCATGGAAAGAATTCTCATGGAAATTAACAACAAGGACATGGGAGACCTCTAGACAATGGATCCATCCCAGTTTGGCTTTGTCAAAGGATGGCCATGCTTAGTGAATCTGGTGGACTTCTTTGAAAAGGCTATTAAGGTAAAGGATGAGGGAAAATGGTGCATACTGCCTACTTAGATCTTGCTAAACCATTTGATACAATAGCGCACTCAGGCATTGTCAACAAACTTACATAACTAAAGCTCTTTATAACACACTGGATAGCTAACTAGCTCACTGATAGGACCCAGAATGGTGAGGCCAACTTCAAGAAGCTGGTCACCAGTGGAGTCCCCCAAGGATCTGTGCTGGGCCCACTCCTCTTTGGCATCTATTTCTCAGATGCAAACCTAGTGTCAAAGGCCTCTGGCTGATGACGTTCACAAATGATTTCAAACTGGGAGGAGTCATTACATCCTCACATAATGAGAACACCCTTCAGGAAGGACTAATGCAGACAAATGCTTGGTGTCAAAGTCATGGCTTAAAACTCAGTACCAAGAAATGCATTTTAGTACCTTTTGGGAAGTCTACCATCCTGTGTAACCACATTATCAATAAAACACCCTTAAAGTTGATTCAGTAGTCAGGGATCTGGGAACTCATGCAGATAGTAACCCAGCCTTCGACCAATATGTGTTCAAGGTAGGAAGAAAATCCTTATATGTTGCTCAATGTATAGGCGAGGACATGACCTCTAGGTCCAGAGAGGTAATCATACCACTGCACTCAGCCCTCATCAGACCCATCATAAAGTATAATAACCCCTTTGCTATGTACTGACCAAACGCATGCAGAAACTCGAACATCCACATATGTTCCTTACAAAAAATACAGGGAGTAAACCTAATGTCCTATGCTGATCTCCTCAAAGCACTGTCTCTTTACTCAGTAATATACAGACTTCTGAGAAGTCATCCATGCCTGGCATACAAGGCATCCATAGACCCTGTTTTGCTGAGCCTTTTGCACATCTGCAAAACAAACAGCATCAGAACTACTAGATTAAAATAGCTAAATTTTGCTTGTGATATAAATAGGACACAATGAAGTGACAGATATATTTCTCAGAGAATTCACATTCTCTGGAACAGGCTCTCCATCCATGTGACGCAGAGCTCCTCCCTATCCTAATTTAAGTGCAATTTGGAGCAATAGATAGATAAACAGAATTCACCCTGGTCTGGCTGCTTATCTCAGAGGATGGATAGAGAAAGTCAGTAAATCACTACCTATATAAATCAAATTTGTGGTCACATATGGTTTGCACAGGTAGGCTTACAAGGGCCCAAGTGGTCATTTGCCAGGTACACAAATATGAACCTATAAAGAACTACATACTACCATTTATTCCAAGGAGATGAGAGAAATACATATCTACATTGAATGATTACATAACCCCCACACATGTTCAGTAATATTACTAAGGAAAAGATGCTATGGGTTGCTAGGGTAAATACAGATAAAACAAATATGAAGAAGAAGATGATGGGTCTGTTGACAAACTTGTTTTCATAGAGCTTATGAGATAAGGTAATAGAAGAACAAAGGGCATGTGTATTTCATTAAGAAATGAAGGGCTTAGACACTCAATACAATCTCAATATGTATAAGTGATTACTTATGTATAGTATTTATTTATAATATGGATACTAAATCACTTCATCAAATAGTTAAGAAGCATTTGCATATCCTTAAAGATATAGATTTTAAAAATATTGACATGGAAAAACCTCTCTTTGGATACAGAAATGCAGATAGCTTAAAAGAGCTACTATGATACAAAGAGCAACACAGAGGTATTCAGGATCTATATTACAAGACTGAGGCTTTAGTTAATTGAATAATTAAAGCTTGATCTTGTAATATCGAAACAGTAAAATATTGAACAGCCGATTCAACCCAGGGAAGTGCTTCCCTTAGCCGTTTTGTGGATTATGCCTTTTTCTCCAATTTGGAGCTATCTCTGTGTTGGTATATTTAGCTATGGGAGGTGTGAGGGGCACAGCCCCCCACATCAGGGCATGTTGGGGCGAAGCCCCCTACTTGATTTCAGGTGTAAAGTTTTTTTTTTGAAGTGGCCAAGTGAAATGTTTCCCTGGGTTGAAATGGCCATTTGACATTTTCCAGTTTCGATATTACAAGATTAAGCTTTAGTTATTCGATTAACTAAAGCTTTGATGTTGTAATATCGACAAAGGTATTCATACTATACTTACCCAGAATAGGGAATGAATCCATGTCATAGATGCACTTTCTGGATGTTTATTTTAAGGGATAATTTATTCACACAACCAATTACACAAACATTTCATCTGATACTTAAGCTATCTGTGACACTAAAAATATAGTATATTTAGCCAAATGTAGCTGGTACAGCATGTTATATTGATAAGTCTAATAGCCATGGGAGAGAATATGTAATCATTGAGACTCATGCCTGACTGGGACAGGTCTTCTCTTACACAATCCATCCATCTCTTTGCTGGATGCCCTCATTTCCTCTTACTTCTTCCTGTCTGTTCCAAATCTTCTTCACCAGATTGTCTTCTGCTTTTCTGAACATGCATCTGAACCACTGTAATCTGTTCTCTTTGATCCTTTCTGCAACTGGAGCTACTTTGGCTTCTGCTCTTATGTCCTCTTTCTTCATCGGTCCAACAGTGTGCATCCTACCTCCCTTCTCAGGCTATTCATTTCCGTCACCTCTAGCTTCCTCATCTGCTCTACCTTTACTGCCCAGGTCTCTGTACCATACAGTAGTACTGGTCACACCACTGCCTTGTACACCTCACTTTCAGCTTCTTTGACATTCTTCTGACATAGACTACACCTGAGACTCTCTGCCAGTTGGCTGCAGCCCCTCTGATTCTAGATTTGACTTCTTTATTCAGACTTCCCTTCTTCTCAACCACCCCTCCCAGATACTTGAAGCTATTAACCTATTGCACTACTGTCCCTTCTATCTCAGTTTTCAACTTCTTCTGAATTCCCCAGGTTGCTGCCATTACCACTGTCTTATCTGTGCTTAGTTTTATCCTATATGCCTTTGGTTTTGCATTCCATTCCTTTATTCTTTGTTGAAGTTCTTGCTCAGAGTATGCCTGTAATGTCACATTGGCTGCATACAGCAACTTTTTTGATCTGTCCCCTCTAACCCATTTGCTAATATAGTCCTTCAACAGTATGAACATCAGCTGGCTCAGAGCTGAACCCTTTTGCACATCCACTACATCTGGGAACCCTTTTGTGAGACTGAACACTGTTCGTACTTGAGTCATTGGGTCCTTGTACATAGCCTGCTCTAACTTTACAAATGTTTCTGGGACTTCAAACTACCACAGTACTGTCCAAATCAGTTTTCTTGGTCATATGCTTTCTCCAGGTCTAGGAATTCACAGTTGGACTCTTTCCTCATCTCTGACTTCTTGTCAACTCTCTGTCTTACTGCAAACATCGGATCAGTTGTGCTGCATCCTGATCTGAATCCAAACTGCTCATCTCCCATCTTACATTGCAATGCTTTGCATATCCCATTTATCAATCACCCTCTTCAGAACTTTCATGCAATGCGATGGAAGTTTGATGTCTCTGTACTGTCCACCGTTGTGGATCTCTCCTTTGTTCTCATACACACTGGCATGAGTATGCTTACTCTCCAGTCATCTGGGATACGCCTTTCTCTTCACTCTGCTATGAGTACCCTCAGATGTCATTTCTCTCCTATCTCACAAAGCATCCTTATCATATCTGCTGTGACCTCATCTGAGCTTGCTGTTTTCTCTGACTTCTCATATGATGGGCTCCTCCTCTTCTTTCATCACAGGCTTTTTCTGGGGCAGTACAGCTTCTGTTGGGTTTTCTTCATTCAGAAGCTGCTGGAAATACTCCTTCCATGTCCCTTTGATGTCCTGGTGTAATCATATGTCTGAAATAAGATGAAATTTTGAAACTAATGCATTATATGAGCATATAAGAAATACAACTCAAGGTCATTGTTTTGAATGTTTAGTTATACATAAATTGCATGAAAATAAGAGGGCTGGAGATATAGTTGTTCAAATAGAGAATGCATAGCATATGTCGATTAATAAACTAAGAGCAGATTCAAGTCCAGGTTTGAATGGGCTTAATATTATTCAAACTGTTTTGAAGTTGAGGCAGATGAAATTATAGTGGCCAATAAGTAACTGTGCTTTAAGTCATGTAGCCTTGATGGTTATATAAACCAGATGGAGGCTGTTTTCTGTTTTTAATCTGAAGAAGCATTGTTGTAAAAGTTTGTTAATAAAAGTATTTCCTCTGGTGATTATAGCCAGTCTTTCTGTTGTTTTGTTGGAGCTTTTCTGACTAGGCACATCTTTATCTGCTGAAGCTTTGTTCTATTTTATTTAAGTAGTTATTCATGGCAACGCGTTTTGCTGAATATTAAACATGCTTCTTGGGGTAGCTGTAACAAATTCCTGCATCTGACCCCCCTTTGAAAAGTTGTCACTGTGGTCACTGTTACCTCTGTATTTCTGCCATTATCCTGAAAGTGTTCCTCTGGGTTTAGAGATATTGGTGTAGAAGTGCAGGGGTATTCCCCTTGTTCAAGCTTGAGTGTAATGTCAGCATGTGCTTGACATTGTGATGCACTATCTTTTCTTAAAGAGTTACTAACATGTTGTGGGGTGTGAGATCCTACAATTAAACTTGTGGACCAAGTGTCACTTTCCTCAGCCTGCCTCCCAACTATGTTATCATCATCGTCATCTTCAAAAGCAAATCTGCTGTTGATATGTACCAAACGTATTGGTATGGTGGAACTGTTTGTTTCCACTGCTAAGCCTGAAAAAGTTATTAGACAACATTACCAATAAAGAAGTCGCATACACTACTGTATGCTGAGTAAGGAGGTGTGGACTTACCATGCACACTGCCTTCATTGTCACTCTGTGCAGATGTGGAAGATTCACCTGCTAATAGTAATTGCCATGTGTTTAATGTAATCATTCAGTGTCAGCATTCGATTCCCCATAACAATATAGGTTAATGGTTTTAAACCAAGCTTCCTGAGCAGACAGTTGTTGCTGCAGATGTTGGTAGTAGCCATTGTCCACACCACCTCTGATTATTACAGTGCCATCATCTTCTGTGTTACAGTCATCCCAAGAATGGAAAGGAGGTAGCACTTATTTGGTATTAACGGGATAAGCATTAAAGCCTTGCTTTGTACCGGTAAGGGCAATTGCATTCTGACTCACCTTGACTCTAGCATATCCTACCATATAATTTCCCCTCTTCTTGCTATGCATTAATGTGCATTTCCTTCCAGCAACCACATTAATGTCCATTACAACTTGATTCCAGGCTTTTGCCCTCTCAGCTTGTTTGGGCTTCCTTTACCAAAGAGACGTTTGCCATATGTTATAAGGACAGCCATGAAGATGTGGTTTTCCTCATGGTTGCAATTGTTTTCTCTATATCTTCATCCCTTGTTTTGCATCATTACTGCACCTAAAAAAATATGCCACATTCACACAAAAATCTTTTGCTGTAATCATATGTCAAACAACACAACAATGAAACCATGCCAGCAATTTTCATTAAGAAAAAAAGTTAGGAGACACAAGCCCTGGAATTATATAGACATGTAGAATCTCAATTCAGCCAAGTAAAGCTGCGCTGAAGCAATGTTTGGACTATCATGATTACATTCACAATAGTAAGAAAAGTTTGTTAACAGATACAGCCTTGTCTCAGTACAAGGGTGTCCAACCCTTTTGGCTCAGGGGGTGCTTATCATACAATTCAGGGGCCACTTTCCATACTTGGCAAGGCTTGGGGGGCACATTACCATTTCCAGCATGTATATGTCCATTCAAAACAGTTTACAGTAGGACATACAGAGGGTCAAATAAAATGCCTCTGGTTAGGTTCTTTTACATTTAGCTCTATGAATCACAGATTCACATAATAAGTTCTCAGCTACTTGTGAACATGGTCTTCTGATCATGTGAATGCATGGGAAAAGTAACAGAGTCTACACAATCCTCAGCAGTCCCCAGCATGCAACTGGGATGTGCAGATCGCCTCAGTTATACTCAAATATGACATCATCTTACATCATCTGGCACACACGCAGAAATATTTATTTTTGAAAAAAAAAATAGTAATACTGCTGCTATACAGCATGAAGCATGTATAAATGACACTGAGGTATAATACTCCATAAAGTAAGCAAAGGCATGTTACAGTAGCAGGAGCAATAGAAAGGAATATGTAAAAAAAGATAATTTCATTAATGACTTTTATCCACCATGTAGATGAAGTGCTAATGCATTCCTTTAATTTAAAAAATGTAGGTGATAAAGCATTTTTGGTCAGTCCAAACTAAGCAATAATAACAGTTCCAATGCCCCTTCAAGTTGTACCAGTCACAGAACATTTTGTATCACACACAGTAGGATGCCAAAACATGCATTTATTATTTTCTAATAATTTTCAACTAAGAAAAGCTTAACCCTTTAATGTATATATGCTAAGAAGCAGAAATGCACATGCATTTAAATGTATATATTTTACTACATATATTCTAACAAACAGAAGCATACATGCACTATTGTATCTAAATGTATACAATCTAACAATGCAGGCAAATGGGATATATGCAAATGACCCCTTAAGGACAACACATTTTTGTAGGCGCATGGCTTCTGAATGTCCATGACTTTTTATTTTTCAAGTCTTTATGGTACATTCATAATTTAACACTTGAAACTGCAACAGAATTCAACTCTTATTTCATTTTATTTGCAGTATCTCTAACCAAAGATCCCCCACATCCAATCCAATCTTACCCAACAGCCACATATTACCACATCCACTTTTACCTTCAAACCTCTTCCCACATCTTTTACAAATCTACTCTTAAATTAATTCAAACCATGCTCTACTTAAGATGATCACCTTCCAAGTGACTACATTAAAATAGAAGCCAATAACCTTGCCTGTCCTGTCTCAATCATTATACCTAGGTCAATCCAGGAATCCTACACCCCCCCCTGGAAAAAAATCTCACATTATCCATCTACACAAAAGAGGAAATTCAGCAGAAATTACTAACTTTACACCTATAGCAATCTTATTCCACCTCTCCAAAATACTTGAAAAATGTATTCAAAAACAAGTGCTAAACCATCTTCTGCAGGAAGAAGTCCTGTGCCCCGCACAAGATGACTTCCTTTCCTCCCATAGTACTAACATTGAACTCCTAACCTTTATTGATACTGTCAATAAATCAAAAGATAATGTCAAACTAGACTCCTCCTTATTTCTAGACTTGTCTAATGCCTTCGACACAGTTTGTCATAGCAAACTTCTACTTCAAATGTCCTCACTACATCTATCTCAGCCCATGTTTCTCTGGTTCAGAAACTACATGTCAAATAGGTATCAGTTAGTAAAATGTCTCTCTACTGTCACTCCATACCTCCAAATCACCAACAGTATACCACAAGGCTCTATCTTTGGTCCTCTCCTCTTTAACATTCTCACTACCACCCCCCACACATCCAAACAACTAGGCATCCCTAATACAATACACAGATGACTTCACACTCATATCTACATCTGACAACTTGACAAATCTAAACCACAGATATGAGGAACCTGGCTCCAATAAAGGCTGTCCCTTCCAAGATTCCTCTTGTCAGAGGAATAGCTGGTACAAACACTTCCACAACATGCACTGTTGGATTCTTGTTAAAAGTTCCATGAACTTTTAACAAGAATCCACCACTGCATTTCGTGGAAGTGCAGCAGGTTCTCATATTTCCAAACCAGAGATAGTCGAAACACACAATATATAGTCGGAAATGTCGCATTCGGTGTTTTGTACGACATTCTGACCGTTCATCACTTTAAAAATTGACATTCTGGTTCGGAAAAACTAAAGTTAGGAGATTGTTTCATCGACTAAATGAATGTATACCATATATCTATATATATAAAGCGAGATATATAATGTATGATTCTGATAATAGCTGAAAAACCCAAATATCAACCTTCAAATCCTCGATTACAAAGGGTCGACAACATGAACTTTGGCAATCTATTATGCATATGATGAGCAACAACCTTGGCACATACAAAATCCTGAAGTCAAAAAAGATTAAAATATTGTTTTTGCAGGAACAAGCCTTCCTGCACCCCATATCCCCTGCTAATTATATATACTAGCTTCAAGGTTACACAATATTGCAGAAACGGCATATTCCCCAACCCTGAGAATTGCCTTGCACACCTGTAGATATTCTGCTTAATCAACCAGATTGTGTCAACTAAAAAGATGTCAACCAAACATGGACTCAATCTTATTCAGATGTCTCATATATATTCTTTATTTGTGTCTTTCGGCTTTTCCTCTCATATATATATATATATATATATACATGTACACGTATGTTTTAACTATGTTCGGTCAAGTCATCTTAAACAAGCTATGCTTCTTCGGGTTTTGTGTATAAAATCAAAAATGCATAAAATAATAATAATAAAAACAAACATATATCCAGGGAGACAAGCCCTCCTGGACTGCCATCAAGGGTAGGGGGTTGTCCATCTATCCCCAATCTGTATATTCTGTGATCACATAACATAAATGAATTAGACTGATATATAAAGTTGCTCCGGATTTAGGGCAAACAGTAGTAGTCTTGCCATGTGGGTATATTTTTTCTTAAGTCTTTGTACAGCAGACCTTATTATAGCAATAACCCACGCCTGGGTGTGGGTAATGCTAAATTTACCCACGGTTGGTGTGGTTTGGTCCCGAGGGTGAAGCCCGAGGGACCAAACAAAGCCAACCGTGGGTAAATCATTACCCACCCAGGCGTGGTTATTGCTCATGACATTATTTAAGAAAAGAAACTGTTACTTTTCTTAAATAATGGCATAGTATGATGCCTGTTTACTGCCCTTCCGCAGATGTCTGGCATCCGCGGCAGTTCTGATGTACTGCGCGCCTGCGCAGTACATCAGAGCTGTGGGCAAAAGCAGGAGAAAGCAAGATCTCCGTTGCTTTTAGTGTCTCGCTATGTTAAATGAGTTTAACATAGCGAGACAGTTTTAAAATAAGCAACGGAGCCGTTGCTTATTTTAAAACTGTCTCGCTATGTTAAACTCATTTAACATAGCCAGATAAAAAGCAACGGAGATCTTGCTTCCGTGCTAAACACTGTCTCGCTATGTTAAATGGGTTTAACATGGCGAGACAGCTTTAAAAACAGCGGAGATCTCCGTTGCTTATTTTAAAGCTGTCTCGCTATGTTAAACCCATTTAACATAGCGAGACAGTGTTTTAAAAAAATGAGTTATACTAATGGAAAAAAGTCCGGGCGACCGGACCTTTTTCCATTAGTAAAACTCGATTTACAACGGGCACGCTGGCCAATCAGCGTGCACGTTTTGGGGGGGTCATGGTATAATAATTATGTTTTTGCATGCTTATTTATTTTTCTTGCTTGCCTTTGATTACTGAGGAAGTCCAATAGGGCAAAGGTCCTTTTAAGTGGCAGCCTGGGGACCAAAGCCCTAAATTGCATGTATTTGCACAGGCGATTATCATTAGCTATCAAATTTTAATACACTGCATAACATCAATATACCTAATTTGAAAGGTGATCAGCATGTGAAATACATTGCATAGTAATTGTATCATGGAAAAGCATCACATCTACAGAACATTCAGCACTATTTTACAGTTTCTGTATAAAGTCAGACTGGGAGTTTAGTCCTTGGACAGCAGATGCAGTGCATGCATATTTTTATCCATTTATTCACCCAAGTCTTGAGGAGGAAGAGGAAAAGCCTGAGGATGTTCTGACACACTTCAGCTGGCTGCATTAGGAGTGGACTTAGTATTGGTGCTGGTACAAGAACAGGACTGATTTGTTTGGAATGATTTCACTGGGGCTTTAAAATACATATGGATTAAGGTCAGAATAAGAAGGGGTCTTAGCTATGATGATGTACAAATGCAGGAGTGCTTTGTTGGCAGGTAGGTTTTCAGGATAAGATATCTGTGATGTATTTTGGGAAGACTTCTACACCTTCGCAGTGTTTTACAGAGTATAGGCAGTCACGGTTATGATTTTCCTTTTTTAGAGTAAGGAGTAAGTGTTGTATCAGTGAATGCAGTTCTCTGTGGGATGAGTAGCAGTTTAATAACTAGTTGCTGGCAGGCATGTTTCTTGATTAAAGTGGATTTTGTTGGGATTCTTATTGTAAGTGTGAGTCGACATATTAGGTAGCTGTAGGAAGACAGTGAAGTGTTTGGTTAATATTGTTATCTGTTGACTTTGTGACCAGTTTGGTAAAATGAATAGAGTGCATATCAGTAGAAATTGATTAGGAGTGCAGGAGAATATTAAGCAGATAGGTTTGATCTATATTTTTACCAGAGTGCTATAATAGAAAATGGCTTATTTTTTAAAGAAGTCCTAATTCATGATTGCTTGCTTTGAGCAACATATTCTATGTACTTTCAAAGTACAGTCAATTATTACAACCAATAGTTTTGTAGTTTGTGCTAGTTCATTTTACACTGGCTTGTAGGTTTCATTGGAATTAAGAGTATTTGAGATTGCTCTAGCCATTTTTCAGTTTCTCGTTTAATTTGACTCCTTCACTCATGGTTCAGTTTTTGTCTATGCATTTTCAGTATGACTCCTCTATATGAATACATACTGAGCCAGGTGCAGCATGCATAGTTAACCATCTGCTGTTCTCTATATACAGCCAAGCTCTGTCATTCTCCATAGAGATGAAAATGTGTAGCCTTATCCACTATCCTGCTTCTTCTCTGCTACTCCAAGTCTTTACCGAAACAAACCCTACCTCACAGATTCCTCAAGAAAATCCTTAGCATTATCCTACCTTCTCCCCTCCCTTCTCTATGGATCACCCATGCTAACCAACATTCAGGCCATCCTACTAAATAAATTACAGGCATGCTTTAACAAAATAGCCATATTTGCAGCCGATGCATCCTGTAGTATGTACCACTGCTTAACACTAAAGAAGCTCAGCTGGCTAAAACTACCTAATCACCTTACATTGCCCACAAAATAATACACAAACCACATATGTGCCCTTCTCTATAAAACATTCTCAAGTACTACCCCTACCACATTGCTTTCACTCAAGTAATCAGAGCCAACTAATAACTTCCAAATACTGTAATACAGCCGGGTTAGTCCACTGGCCTGGAGGTCCATTATCAGTGGAGACCCAAGGACAAAACCTCCACATAAAAGAACAAGTACAGAGTTACAAAATTAGTAAATACATACATTTGGGGTATAAAAATTTCAGATACAAGGTGCAATAATGCTATACAATTAATAGAATCTATCATACATAAAAAAATCAGCAGAGATAGAATGTAACTTACAAATGCATACATTATAGGCATAAAATAAACTGAGTACAAGGTAACATGATGCTATACAGTTCTGAGAGTATATCACACATAAAAAACAGCAGAGATGAAATGCAACATTTTTACAATAAAAAAGTGGTTTAGAAAGAGGGATTTCTATTAATATTGTTGGACTAAGTAAGCAGGGGGTGAGAAACAGTAAGTAGTAGAAGGGAGTGAGGTTGAGGGAAGGGAAGAAAAGTGAAGGAGGGTTAAGACAGTATAGAGAGAAAGGGTTAAGCAGTAGTGGGAGAGGAGGTGGGTAGACTAGTAGTAGTGGAAGAGATAAAATAAGGTTTGAGTAGAGAAAGGCTCAAAAATACTAATGAAGGATCTCAGTGCTAGTTGAACACTAGGAAAGTAAATTTGGGTTAGGAGGGACTATTGTACTGTAGAATAGCTGGGTGGGTAATAGTTAGGTAGGGTGGTGACAGGTACAGGAGGCTGAGTTACTGAGGTAGTTCTTCAACTATTTTTTGAAAAGGGTGGCAGAGTGGATAGAACATAGATTGTTAGGGAGATTATTCCAAGTTTGAGACATAGAGCATTTATAAAGTAAATTGCCTATCATTTTATTGGGTCTGTAGGTATCAAGAAGGTGTTGGTCGGTGCTGCAGAGAGATCGGAAGGGTTTGTAAGAGGATATGAGGGTAGATAGGGAGGGGCAGTTGGCAGGTTTGTGGAGTAAAAAATGTGTCATTTGAAGCTGAGAGAGGTGGAGCAGTTGGGGGAATTCCAGGCATTGCAGTTGTTTGAGAGCTAGGCAGTGGTGGGATTTATAGGGAAAGCTACAGACAAATCTAGCTACCTGGTTGTAGGTTTGATTGAGTTTGTTTAGCTGATTTGCTTGGAGGTGGACAAATATTGGGGAGGCGTAAAGTAGGCAGAGGAGGAGGTAGGCTTGAGCTAGGGAGAGCCTAGAGGAGGTTGATAAGAATTTTTTGTTTCTGTACAGTAGACCAAATTTTTGATTGGTCCTCAAGATGGGTTGTTGGATATGAAGGTCAAATTTCAGGTTATCATCTATTGTGACACCGAGAAGTTTGGTGTGTGTGTCAGCATGGATAGTATTATCTAGGGAAGAGAGTGTGAAAGATGTCTTAAGGTTGGCCAGTGATTTTGGGAGGAAAAGTAGTAGCTTGGTTTTCTTTGGATTAAAGATGAGTTGGTTATTAATTAGCCAGTGTTCAATGATATTAAATGAAGTTTGTGTAAGACAGTGGAGGTCAGTAGGGTTGTCAGAGAGGGGGATTGCAGGAGAATACTAAGAAGATAGGTTTGATTTATGTTATTACCATAGTGCTATAACAGAAAAGGGCTAATTTTTATAAATAAGTCCTAATTCATGATTGGTTGTTTTGAGCAACATATTGTATGTGCTGACCGACTGTCAATGTATGGTCAATTATTACAACCAATAGTTTTGTAGTTTGTGCTAGTTCATTTCACTCTGGCTTTTAGGTTTCTTTGGAATTCAGCATATTTGAGATTGCTCTAGCCATTTTTCAGTTTCTCATTTAATTGTTGAGTTGTGTCGTCTGCATACTGGATTATAGAAGATGTGCAGCAGGCAGAGCAAAGATTATTAGTAAAGATATTGAAGAGAAGGGGGCCAAGAATATGACCTTGGGGTGCACCAGCTTTGATAGGAAAGAAGAGAGAGCAGGAGGAGAGCCACCTAATGGATTGCTGTCTGTCAGTAAGATAACTAGAGAACCAAAGATTAGTGGATGCAGAGAAGTTAAGTTCAGTTAGTTTTGTAAGGAGCTTAGGGTGGGAGACAGTGTCAAATGCCTTGGGGAGGTCTAGGAATAGGTAAGACACCAGTTTCTTGTTATCCCTAGCTTCTGCTATGGTCTGTGTGAAGGAAAGAAGGGCAGTGGAGGTGCTGTGGTAGGGCCTAAAACCATGCTGAGAGGAGGTGAAAAGATTTTCCTGGAGTAGATGATTCAAAAGCTATGTATGAATGCATGTTTCTAAGATTTTTGAGGGAGGTGAGAGGACAGCTATAGGGTGGAAATTGGATGGTTCAGTGCAGTTGCCACCTTTGTGAAGTGGTATTGTATAGAAGGCTGTCCAGATGTCTGGGACTAAGGATTCTTTGGTAGAATGGTTAATAAAGATTGATGCAGGGTATGCTATAGTATTGGCTGCAGGTTTAAAAAATTGAAGGGGGGTAAATTGTTGAAGAAAGGAGAATATGGCTTAAGTTTTTTCAGAAGAGATTTTATGTAGGAAGTGGGAACTGGTTTTAGGAAGAAGTGTGAGAGAGGGTAGGTGCTGGAGGGAGAGAGGGGTTGTGATTGGTTGGTGTCAGGAGGGGTTAGTTTGCAGATTGAATCTATAAAGTAGTCATTTAGTAGGGTGGCTATTTCAAGAGGTGTTTTATTAGGAAAGGGGTTGGAGGTGGTAGGTTTTCCTGGGTAGATAATATTGTTCACAGTGTACCAAAATTGTTTAGGGTTTGAAGAGTGTGTAGATTGAGCCCCTAGGGAGAAGTTTTTCTTGTCTTGGACAATGCATTTTTTTGGTATGGTTTCTTAGTTCTTTGAATGTAAGGAAGAGAGAACAGGATTTTGACTTTTTCCTTTGTTTCCAAATTGAGTCTGAGAGTTTCATGGTGGTGAGGGTATGTTTGGTGAGCCAGGGTGCTGGCTTAGATTTGATCCTAATTTTCTTTATGGGTGCTAGGGAGTTTAGTATATTAAGGAAGATGTTGTTAAACTCAAGTACAGCTTCATTCAGAGGAAGGCTGAATAGATGGGACCAGTTTAGAAGGGAGAGCTGGTAGTTGAACTTATTTGAAATGAAATTTGACAGGTTTCGACAGTCTTTACAATGGTGGATTTTAGAGTTATGAGATTGTATTCTTAGTATGGAGACAAGGAGGTGATCACTTAAGGAGTCAGGTAAGGTACAGGTTTTGTGGTACTGATAAGGGTTGGAATTTAAGATCCACTCAAGGATGGAGCAGGAGTTTTTGTTAATGCGAGTCGGGGTAGTAATGAGTTGACTGAACCCAAAAAGGTAAATGCTGAGGCTTGGGGAGTGGGAGGAGAGTTTATTCCAATCGATGTTAACATCCCCTAGTAATATTGTTTCGTAAGATAGATGTTGCAAGATCCAGGATAGGATAGATTCAAGAATCGGAATATTGTTGCCAGGAGGAATGTAGATGGATGCAATTGCAAATTTCTTGTGAGGGTTAAAGTGTCAGTTGAGGAAGATGAATTCTGCAGGTGAGAAATCAGGGAGAGGAAGTCAAAGGGTGTAAGGCTGGGATGGTCTGAGTACATGATAGCTACACCTCCCCCTTTTTTGGATAGTCTGTCTTGCCGTAATATTTTCTAACTGGGGGGGATTTCTGAGTTTTTTATATGAGGTTTGAGCCAAGTTTCTGTTAGAGCTAAGATGTGAGGAGAGTAGTTAGAAATCCATGTGTGTAGTTCAGTGACTTCATTAGTGAGACTTCCTAGGTTTATGGAGTAGAGAGCTAGGAGCTTAGATGGAGAGGTTGGGAGTCGGTGCCTGTTTGTAGAGAGGGTAGGGTTGGAAGAAGAGAATGGTCAGGGATTGGGGTGGATGTCCCCATCTGGTAGGAGGGTGATAGGAGGTATGGCAGGTTTAGTGAGGTAGATGAAGTAGGTAGTGGGTTTAAACTTTTGTTTAGTGGTAGTGATTGTAAGATTGAAGTGCTTTAGTTTGTGATAATGAATATGTAGTTTATTACACAGAAATGGAGAAATAAGGACATTCTGGCATTTAATGGAGGCAGATGTTATTTGGGAGACAGTTGGGGATAGAGGAGGGTATAGCAGATTAGAGTGGTAAGATGATAACCAAGAGAGAAAGATCAGAATAGGAAGCAGAAGGAGCTGAAGTTGCATGTTGTTATATTGTGTGTAAGTGTAGCTGTTGGGAGAGTGGACTAGATAATTGTGTGAAGATTTTGTAGGGGAGGTAGGAGAGTCTAAGAAGGGCCAGTAGGCTAAGGAAAGGTGAGGAAAGAATGGAAGTGAGAAGTGTGTGAGATAAGGGAGTGGGGGGGGCTGTTAGTTATGTCTAAGTCCCAGCTTTCTCATCTTATCCTGTAAATAATGTAAATAAATCCTGTCTACATTTACAACTATATCTGCTTTTCATCACTCCTCTGTAAATACAGTTTGTATATTGTTGTATATATAACTGTAACCAGTTCATTATTGTATAGCATTCCTATAGAAATCAAATTTTATTAACCTCTGTTTTGATTGTATTACCCGTTGCATGTTTCTAAAACCCCATTTCTACTGTTTAGAAACTGAAATTCCTTTTTCTCTGTAATTTTCTTTGCAATTTTTGGATCTTTAATAGAGCTTTTCTCCCCCAGGATTTCGATGAAAATAGGCCTGAGTGTCCAGTCGGATCATCCTGATAAACAAAAGACAATAAATAAATAAGTCCCCAGTCTGTCTTTTCATTCATATCTCCATCACTGTGAATGCATGTACACTTGGAGGGGTATATATAATGAAGTAAGGAAGACATCAAGCATGTTTTTGTGCTTTCTTAAGGTCTATACACCTTGGTTAGCAACAGCCTTTGGATGAGGCAAGCAGTAGGTCATTGTGAATGCACAAGATTTTAGTTCCACAAAGGCCTGACATAGGTTGAATGCCGCATATGTCTAAGAGGCACTGTGAGACAGTTTCCTCCATCTCCATCAGCTAAATACAGAGCGATGCATGTGTCCCTAGGAATTTGTACTCACTGCACTAATTAGTGATTAATTTATTAATTATTCATGATAACTGAGTATGTTCTAGTAACAATACAAAACAGACCATTGGAACAAATAGCAAGCTATTAAAGAACTTCTAAGATAATAAACAAATGTCAATTAAAACAAGTTACAGAACATATAGAGATAAGTAGATATTTAAATTTGGTGTACAAGATAACTGCAACACAGACTACACAAATAGAACATGAAAGCATTGTTCACATGCTATTTACAACAGGTGCATTTAGGAGACTAGTTTGTAGCATATGTTAGCAGATGGAATGGTAAAACTTATTTGCACATGATATAATGATGTGAACAAAGCTTTAGGAGAAACTTTATTATTGTGATTGCTTCTGCTGCTGCTATTGCCCATTGGCCCAATTGCCTCCATGCTTAATGTGATATATGCCCTTAGACTACCATTTGTCTTTGTAACAGAAACATGATATTTCTTTGAACAAGCTCACTTTCATTTCTGAAACTGTGTAGTTGTACCTTCTTGTTTGCTTTCAGATGGCAGATGACTCTATACTACTGGGGCTAATTTAAAGATGTCTCTTTCACCAGTAGTGGTTTTGAATCTGAGTGTAGCTAGCGATATGCAGTTATAGGCATCATATCTTATGGAGTAACTAGTTGTCTGATTTGTAGTTTGGACCTAAGTGGTAGGCATTGACCTTGACTGAGAATTGTGAACATTACAAAGAAAAAAAAAGGCTGACCTTTCATGGAATGGTAGCTGGTGACATTGGCAGATTCTGTGGTCAGTTAAGAGAATGTATCTGCATATTTTGTTGATTGTTGCCTATAGTTTTTAAGTATTTGTACTGTAGTGGTATTATTAAAAGGTAGTCTGTATTCCAGTTTGGGTATTAATGCATTTTTTTGCTAAGCCTTTGTACGTTGTTAAACTTAGCAGATTGGAGATTTTATAGCAGAGTCTGAGTTGGATGAGAATTTTATTAATAGTGTTTTCAATGTGTTTGCTGAAGGAAAAGTTTGGTGTCTAGGGTACATCCTTGATAGCTTTGATTTAAGATTAATGGGAGAACATGGACATTTAGCTGAGTTATGCACAAGTGGAAATGGTTTTGATGTTCTATGATGTTACTGCTTTATTTTGGATAGCTAATGAGTAGTATATGCCTGTGGATCCAAGTGCATAATTCTGTTAAAGTGCTTGGAAGTTTGTGCTGAAGGGTGTGTATGTTATGACTGCATGCTAGGCTGATTATGTCATCAACATACATGATTAGGTGCTTGATGCCTGCAGTGATGTTAATTAAGAGAAAAAGAATAGAATTGGATGAAGAACAGAGCTTTGGGAGCCATGCATATTTAAAGATACCTTGAGTAGAAAGGAGGGAATTAGGCTATACTTGGAATAATCTGCCCTGTAAGTTGATTTTATCCTTCCTAGTGTTGGGTTCTAGAAATTAAATTTATTAAGTTTGAAGAGTAGGAACTTGGGGTTCACACTTTCACATGTGCTAGTCATGTCATGTCTGTTAGGTTAGATTTATTCCTATTATTTTAGATAGTGTCTGTATCACTGTATAGGGTAGTAGTGGTGCTGAAGGCTTTAATGAACCCTTGGGCATTGCACAAAATTTGTACATATTTATATGATTGAATATTTGTTGTAGATCTGCTTTCCAAAATTTTTGCTAAATGAAGAGACTTTATGTGACCATTTTCCCATGGTTGTGCTGTCAGGCATCTGAGAGTTATCAAACTTGGATCACTTGGTCTGTAATTATGACTTTGGCCCTTGACACCACCAGTGCAAACATTTCATTCTATAGGACATACATATTACTTATGTACACTAATTGAAATAGCATTCTGTAGTAGGCAATTGTATGCATGCCATCCTGTATGTGTATGTGTACGTGTAGGTTTGAAAATATTAAATTAGATGCATGTTAATGGCCACTCCAGTGGTGTAGAGGGACAAAGCCCTAACTATGGCTCAGCTGGCCTTAATTTGATTAGCAGCTTGGGCGAGAGATGGAGCAGCAGATGGATGGGTATGCCCATTCTGGGAGGGGGGTTGAGGGTTTACATGGTCACATCTCATAGTGATCCATGGTGGAAGCTGGGGACATCATGCCTGGGGAGTGTCATTGTTGGGCAATATGCTGCATGACCACCATTCAGAAGTAACCACAAAGGCTACACTGAGAAGGGAGAGTAACAGCCTGGCTGATGGTGGTGGCCAAGACCTGCATGACACCTTTAGTTGTTGTGATCAGTCCCAGCCATTTTGGAGTTAGTCTAGGAGAACAATGTTGGCAGAGAAGCACAGACATGGGGCACTGGGTAGGAAGGACATAGGATTATACACAGGAGTGAAAAAGTTCTCCAAAATAAAATTGTGAGTCTGTGTGTGTGTGTGTGTGTGTGTGTGTGTGTGTGTGTGTGTGTGTGTGTGTGTGTGTGTGTGTGTGTGTGTGTGTGTGTGTGTGTGTGTGTGTGTGTTTTATGCTCATACACCTATTGTTCACAAAGCAATGGGCAAACATTTGCAAGTGTGAACTGACATTGGATTTCAGGGCCAGTCCTGGACAACTGGTCTCAGTATACTGGGTTTGCAATCATGGATAGAGACATAATCATTTGAACATACTAGCCAGTAGTATTTTGTGGAGAGGTGGTCAAAACCAGCATGTTTCACTGGTTCACTGTGGCATGTGTGTGTTGCCTGAAAATAGTGCACTACTATAAATATTTTCTGACAGAGTGCATGTGAGTGATTCTGCTGGTCCCAATGTAATGTATTGCCAGTTAACACATGCAAATTATGTGTGAACTTCTGTGTACAATTGTGCGGTACACTGACTGTAGTGGACAATGGTGAATATTTCTGCACTTACGTGTGTTGTGTGTGTGTGTGTGTGTGTGTGTGTGTGTGTGTGTGTGTGTGTGTGTGTGGTAGTCACAGCCTAATGGATGACCATTTTACAACTATGGACTGACAGATAGCTGGGCAGCAGATGGACAGTAAGTAATACCAGGTTTGTAATCAAGCTGACATCTGTCAATAGTTTTGACTCCCCCTGGCAATTACAGAACTTCTTTGTAGAGGGGGAATCAAAGTCCCATTATACACCAATACACAGCATGGATTATGTGTGTGTGTGTGTGTGTGTGTGTGTGTGTGTGTGTGTGTGTGTGTGTGTGTGTGTGTGTGTGTGTATGTGTGTATGTGTGTATGTCTTTCTGTGAATGTATGTAGTGTCTTGTGTGCATGGCCTAACAGATCTGTATTGATACCTGCTTGCTGCCCTGCTAAGCAGTAAACTTCTGCAAGAACAGAAAGTGGCTACACCAGCTCAAGTGGAAGTCTTGAGCTGATATCCATTAATCACATTGGTAGATCACAGCCATTACAGAAGTGTTTGCAGAGAGGTGGGTAAAGCTTCATGGTTCCCTGACACATAGTGTGGGTGTGTATGGGTGGGTGGCTGTGTGTTTTGGGTGCTGGAGCTGTGCCTTTGTAAGTGGGTATGAATGCTAGGGATGGAGTGGAGTGAATGTTAGGCATAGCGTGGTGTGCATGGTGTGGGGAGAATCTTAGGCAAGGTGTGTATGGTATGATGTGTATGTTAGGCATGGTATGGTATGGTATGGTATGGTATGGTATGGTATGGTATGGTATGGTATGCTAAAAATGTTAGGCATGGTGTGGTGTGCATGGTGTGGTGTGAATGTTAGGCAATGTGTGGTGTGAATGTTAGACATGGTATGGAGTGAGTGTTAGGCACAGTGTGGTGTGCATGGTGTGGGGTGAATCTTAGGCAAGGTGTGATGTGAATGTTGCATATGGAATGGTGTGAATGTTAGGCATAGTGTGGTGTGAATGTTAGGATTGGGTGGTGTGAATGTTAGGTACAGTGTGGTATGTATGGTGTGGGGTGAATCTTAGGCAAGGT
Source organism: Protopterus annectens (assembly GCF_019279795.1). Classification (NCBI taxonomy): domain Eukaryota; kingdom Metazoa; phylum Chordata; order Ceratodontiformes; family Protopteridae; genus Protopterus; species Protopterus annectens. The sequence goes on along the minus strand of NC_056746.1, from coordinate 740,683,969 downwards.
GTGGTGTGAATGTTAGGCATGGTGTGGTGTGAATGTTAGACATTGCATGGTGTGAATTTTAAGCATGGTATGGTACAAATGGTAGGCATGGTGTGGTGAGAATTTTAGACATGGTGTGGTGTGAATGTTTGGAATAGTGTGGCATGAATGTTAGGCATGGTGTGGTGAGAATGTTAGGTACAGTGTGGTGTGAATGTTTGGCATGGTGTGGTGTGAATGTTTGGCATGGTGTGGTGTGAATGTTAGCCATGGTGTGGTGCGAATGTTAGGCATGGTGTGTATGGTATAATGCGTATGTTAGGCATGGTATGGTATGGCATGGTATACTGAGAATGTTAGGCATGATGTGGTATGCATAGTGATATGTGAATGTTAGCCATGGTTTGGTGTGCATGGCATGGTGTGAATCTTACACATAGTATGATATGGATGTTAGGCATGGTATGGTGTGAATGTTAGGCATGGTGTGGTGTACATGGCATGGTGCGAATGTTAGGTATAGTGTGGTGTGAATATTAGGCATAGTGTGAATGTTAGGCATGGTGTAGTATGAGTTTTAGGCATAGTGTGCTGTGCATGGTGTGGTGTGAATGTTAGACATGGTGTGGTGTTTATGTTAGGCATGGTGTGGTGAGAATATTAAGCATGGTGTGGTAAGAATGTTAGGCACGGTGTGTTGTGAATGTTTGGCATGGTGTGGTGTGAATTTTCTGCATGGTGTGGTGTATATAATGTGAATGTTAGGCATGGTATGGTGAAAATCTTAGGCATGATGTGGTGTGCATGGTGTGATGTGAATGTTAGGCTTAGTGTGATCTTAATATTAGGAATAATGTGGTGTGAATGTCAGGCAAGGTGTGATGTGAATGTTAGCCATGGTTTGGTGTGCATGGCTTGGTGTGAATGTTAGACATAGTGTGGTTTGGATGTTAGGCATGGTATGATGTGAATGTTAGGCATGGTGTGATGTGCATAGCATGGTGTGAATCTTAGGCATACTGTGGTGTGCATGATGTGGTGTAAATGTTAGGCATGGCATGGTATGAATTTTACACATGGCGCAGTGTGCATGTTAGGTATAGTGTGGTGTGAGTATTAGGCATGCTGTCATGTAAATGGTTGGCATGGTATGGTGAGAATGTTAGGCATAGTGTGATGTGCATGGTGTCATGTGAATGTTAGGCATGGTGTGATATTTATGTTAGGCATGGTGTAGTGAGAATATTAAGCATGGTGTGGTAAGAATGTTCAGCACAGTCTGGTGTGAATATTTGGCATGGTATGATGTGAATGTTAGACATGGTGTAGTGTTTGTGTTAGACATGGTGTATTGAGAATGTTAGGCACAGTGTGATGTGAATGTTTGGCATGGTGTGGTCTGAATGTTAGGCATGGGGTGGTGTGAATGTTAGGCATGGTGTGGTGTGTATGGTATGATGTGAATGTTAGACATGGTATGCTGAGAATGTTAGGCATGGTGTGGTGTGCATAGTGTTGTGGGAATGTTAGGCATAGTGTATTGTGAATGTTAGGCAAGATGTGTTGTGAATTTTAGGCATGGTTTGGTATGCATGATGTGGTGTGAATATTAGACCTAGTATGGTTTGCATGCTAGGCATTGTATGGTATGAATATTAGGCATGGTGTGGTCTGCATGGAGTGGTGTGAATGTTAGGCATACTGTGGTGTGTATGATGTGGTGTGAATGTTACCCATGGTATGGTGTAAATTTTACACATGGCATGGTGTGCATGTTAGTTATAGTTTGGTTTGAGAATTAGGCATGGGGTGGTGTGAATGGCTGGCATGGTGTGGTCTGAATGTTCAGCATAGTGTGGTGTGCTTGGTGAGGTGTGAATGTTAGGCATGGTGTGGTGTTTATGTTAGGCATGATGTGGTGTGAATATTAAGCATGGTGTGGTAAGAATGTTTGGCAGAGTGTGGTGTGAATATTTGGCATGGTGTGGTGTGAATGTTAGGCATGCTGTGGTACTTTTGTTAGGCATGGTGTGGTGAGAATTTTAGGCATGGTGTGGTGAGAATGTTAGGCACACTGTGATTTGAATGTTTGGCATGATGTGGTAAGATTGTTAAGCATGGTATGGTGTGGTGTAAATGTTAAGCATACTGTGGTGTGAATGTTAGGCATGGTATGGTGTGAAATTTACACATGGTATAGTGTGCAGGTTAAGTATAGTTTGGTGTGAATATTAGATATGGTATGGTGTGAATATTAGGCATGGTGTGGTTTGATTTTAGGCATGGTGTGATGTGAATGCTAGGGACAGTGTGGTGTGCATGGTGTTGTGTGAATGTTAGGCATGGTGTGGTGAGAATATTAAGCATGGTGTGGTAAGAATGTTTGGCAGAGTGTGGTGTGAATATTTGGCATGGTGTGGTGTGAATGTTAGGCATGCTGTGGTACGTTTGTTAGGCATGGTGTGGTGATAATGTTAGGCATGGTGTGGTGAGAATGTTAGGCACACTGTTATTCAAATGTTTGGCATGGTGTGGTAAGATCATTAGGCATGGTATGGTGTGTATGGTGTGGTGTGAATGTTAAGCATACTGTGGTGTGAATGTTAGGCATGGTATGATGTGAAATTTACACATGGCATAGTGTGCAGGTTAGGTATAGTTTGGTGTGAATATTAGATATGGTATGGTGTGAATGTTAGGCATGGTGTGGTTTGAATTTAGGCATTGTGTGATGGGAATGCTAGGGATAGTGTGGTGTGCATGGTGTTGTGTGAATGTTAGGCATGGTGAGGTGTGAATGTTAGGCATGGTGTGGTGTTTGTATTAGGCATGGTGTGGTGAGAATGTTATGCATGGTGTGGTGAGAATGTTAAGCACATTGTGGTTTGAATGTTTGGCATGGTGTGGTGTGAATGTTAGGCATGGTGTTCTGTGCATGGTATGATGTAAATGTTAGGCATGGTATTGTGAAAATGTTAAGCATGGCATTGTGTGTATGGTGTGGTGTGAATGTTAGGCATACTGTGGTGTGAATGTTAGGCATGGTATGGTATGAATGTTAGGCATGCTGTGGTGTTTATTTTAGGCATGGGAATATTAAGCATGGTGTGGTAAGAATGGTAGGCACAGTGTGGTGTGAATTTTTGGCATGGTGTGGTGTGAATGTTAGGCATGGTGTGGTGTTTGTGTTAGGCGCGGTGTGGTGTGAATGTTAGGCATGGCGTGGGGTGAATTTTAAGCATGGTGTGGTGTACATGGCATGGTGGGAATGTTAGGCATACTGTAGTGTGCATGATGTTGTGTAAATGTTAGGCATGGTATGGTGTGAATTTTACACATGGCATGGTGTGCATGTTAGGTATAGTGTGGTCTGAGTTTTAGACATGGTGTGGTGTGAATGGTTAGCATGGTGTGGTATGAATGTTAGGCATAGAGTGGTATGCATGGTCTGGTGTGAATGTTAGGCATGGTGTGGTGTGCATGGTATGATGTGAATGATATATATAGTATGGCTTGAATGTTAGGCACGGTATGGAAAGAATGTTAGGCATAACGTACTGTGCATGATGTCATGTGAATGTTAAGCATGTTGTGATGTTTATGTTTGGCATGGTGTGGTGAGAATATTAGGCATGGTGTGGTAAGAATGTTTAGCACAGTGTGGTGTGAATATTTGGCATGGTGTGGTGTGAATGTTAGGCATGGTGTGGTGAGAATGTTAGGCATGGTGTGGTGAGAATGTTAGGCACATGGTGATTTGAATGTTTGGCATGGTGTGGTGTGAATGCTAGGCATGTTGTGGTGTGCATGGTATGATGTAAATGTCAGGCATGGCATGCTGAGAATGTTAGGCATGGTGTGGTGTGTATGGTGTGTTGTGAATGTTATACATGCGGTTGTGTGAATGTAAGACATAGTATGGTGTGAATATTATACATGGCATAGTGGGCATGTTAGGTATAGTGTGATGTGAATATTGGGCATGGTGTGGTGTGAATGATATTAGGCATGGTGTGGTTTGATTTTAGGCATGGTGTGATGTGAATGCTAGTGACAGTGTAGTGTGCATGGTGTTTTGTGGATGTTAGGCATGATGAGGTGTGAATGTTAGACATGGTGTGGTGTTTGTGTTAGGCATGGTGTGGTGAGAATGTTAGTCATGGTGTATTGTGTATGGTGTAGTGTGAATGTTAGGCATGCTGTGGTGTGAATGTTAGGCATGATATGGTGTGAATGTTAGGCATGGTGTGGTGTTTGTGTTAGGCATGGTGTGGTGAGAATGTTAGGCATGGTGTAATGAGAATGTTAGGCACACTGTGGTTTGAATGTTTGGCATGGTGTGGTGTTTATGTTAGGCATGGTGTGGTGAAAATAATAAGCATGGTGTGGTAAGCATGTTATGCACAGTGTGGTGTGAATTTTTGGCATGGTGTGGTGTGAATGTTAGGCATAGTGTGGTGTTTGAGTTAGTCATGGTGTGTTTTTGTGTTAGGCATGGTGTGGTGAGAATGTTAGGCATGGTGTGGTGTGAATGTTAGGCATGGTGTGGTGTTTGTGTTAGGCATGGTGTGGTGAGAATGTTAGGCATGGTGTAATGAGAATGTTAGGCACACTGTGATTTGAATGTTTGGCATGGTGTGGTGTTTATGTTAGGCATGGTTTGGTGAAAATATTAAGCATGGTGTGGTAAGAATGTTAGGCACAGTGTGGTGTTAATTTTTAGCATGGTGTGGTGTGAATGTTAGGCATAGTGTAGTGTTTGTGTTAGTCATGGTGTGCTGGGAATGTTAGGAATGCTCTGGTCAGAATGTTTGGCATACTGTGGTTTGAATGTTTGTCATGGTGTGGTGTGAATGTTAGGCATGGTGTGTTGTGCATGGTATGATGTAATTGTTAGGCATGGTATGGTGAGAATGTTAGGCATGCTGTGGTGTGTATGGTGTGGTGTGAATGTTATACATACAGTTGTGTGAATGTAAGGCATGGTATGGTGTGAATTTTATACATGGCATAGCGTGCATGTTAGGTATAGTGTGGTGTGAATATTAGGCATGGTGTGGTGTGAATATTGATATTGTGTGGTGTGAATGTTAGGCATGGTGTGGTTTGCTTTTAGGCATGGTGTGATGTGAATGCTAGTGACAGTGTAGTGTGCATGGTGTGGTGAGAATGTTAGGCACACTGTGATTTGAATGTTTGGAATGGTGGAATGTTAGGCATGGTGTGGTGTGCATGGTATGATGTAAATGTTTGGTATAGCATGCTGAGAATGTTAGGCATGTTGTGGTGTGTATGGTGTGTTGTGAATGTTATACATACTGTTGTGTGAATGTAAGGCGTAGTATGGTGTGAATGTTATACATGGCATAGTGTGCATGTTAGGTATAGTGTGGTGTGAATATTAGTCGTGGTGTGGTGTGAATGTTGATATTGTGTGGTGTGAATGTTAGGCATGGTGTGGTTTGATTTTAGGCATGGTGTGATGTAAATGCTAGTGACTGTGTAGTATGCATGATGTTGTGTGAATGTCAGGCATGGTGATGTGTGAATGTTAGACATGGTGTGGTGTTTGTGTTAGGCATGGTGTGGTGGGAATGTTAGGAATGGTGTGGTGAGAATGTTAAGCACATTGTGCTTTGAATGTTTGGCATGGTGTGTTGTGAATTTTAGGCATGGTGTGGTGTGCATGATATGATGTAAATGTTAGGCATGGTGTGGTGAGAATGTTAGGCATGGTGTATTGTGTATGGTGTGGTGTGAATGTTAGGCATGCTGTGGTGTGAATGTTAGGCATGATATGTTGTGAATGTTAGGCATGGTGTGGTGTTTATGTTAGGCATGGGAATATTAAGCACAGTGTAGTAAGACTGTTAACCACAGTGTGGTATGAATTTTTGGCATGGTGTGGTATGAATGTTAGGCATGGTGTGGTGTTTGTGTTAGGCATGGTGTGGTGAGAATGTTAGGCATGGTGTAATGAGAATGTTAGGTACACTGTGGTTTGAATGTTTGGCATGGCGTGGTGTTTATGTTAGGCATGGTGTGGTGAAAATATTAAGGATGGTGTGGTAAGAATGTTAGGCACAGTGTGGTGTTTGTGTTAGGCATGGTGTGGTGAGAATGTTAGGCATGGTGTAATGAGAATGTTAGGTACACTGTGGTTTGAATGTTTGGCATGGCGTGGTGTTTATGTTAGGCATGGTGTGGTGAAAATATTAAGGATGGTGTGGTAAGAATGTTAGGCACAGTGTGGTGTAACTTTTTGGCATGGTGTGGTGTGAATGTTAGGCATAATGTGGTGTTTGTCTTAGTCATGGTGTGCTGGGGATGTTAGGAATGGTCTGGTCAGAATGTTTGGCACACTGTGGTTTGAATGTTTGTCATGGTGTGGAGTGAATGTTAGGCATGGTGTGGTGTGCATGGTATGATGTAAATGTTAGGCATGGTATGGTGAGAATGTTAGGTATGGTGTGATGTGTATGGTGTAGTGTGAATGTTATACATACAGTTGTGTGAATGTAATGCATGGTATGGTGTGAATTTATACATGGCATAGCGTGCATGTTAGGTATAGTGTGGTGTGAATATTAGGCATGGTGTGGTGTGAATGTTGATATTGTGTGGTGTGAATGTTAGGCATGGTGTGGTTTGATTTTAGGCATGGTGTGATGTGAATGCTAGTGACAGTGTAGTATGCATGGTGTTGTGTGAATGTTAGGCATGGTGAGGTGTGAATGTTAGGCATGATATGGTGTAAATGTTAGGCATGATGTGCTGTTTATGTTAGGCATGGTAATATTAAGCACGGTGTAGTAAGAATGCTAGGCACAGTGTGGTGTGAATTTTTGGCATGGTGTGGTGTGAATGTTAGGCATGGTGTGGTGTTTGTGTTAGGCATGGTGTGGTGAGAATGTTAGGTATGGTGTGGTGAGAATGTTATGCACACTGTGGTTTGAATGATTGGCATGGTGTGGTGTGAATGCTAGACATGATGTGGTGTTTGTGTTAGGCATGGTGTGGTGAGAATGTTAGGCACACTGTGGTTTGAATGTTGGGCATATTATGGTGTGAATATTAGGCATGGTGTGGTGTTTGTGTTAGGCATAGTGTGGTGTGAATGTTTGGCATGATTTGATAAGAACCTTAGGCATAGTGTGGTATGAATGGTGTGGTGTGAATATTAGGCATGGTGTGGTGTGCATGGTATTATGTGAATGATAGGCATAGAATGGTTTGGATGTTAGGCATGGTATGGTGAGAATTATAGGCAGAGCGTTCTGTGCATGGTGTCATGTGAATGTTAGGCATGCTGTGATTTTTATGTTAGGCATGGTGTAGTGAGAATATTAAGCATGGTGTGGTAAGAATGTCCAGCATAGGGTGATGTGAATGTTTGCATGGTATGATGTGAATGTTAGGCATGGTGTGGTGTTTGTGTTAGGCATGGTGTGGTGAGAATATTAATCATGGTGTAGTGAGAATGTTATGGACAGTGTGGTATGAATGTTTGGCATGGTATGGTGTGAATGTTAGGCATGGGGTGGTGTAAATGTTAGGCATGGTGTGGTGTGCATGGTATGATGTGAATGTTAGGCATGGCATGGTGAGAATGTTAGGCATGGTGTGGTATGCATAGTGAGGGTGTGAATGTTAGGAAAAGTGTGATGTGAATATTAGGCATAGTGTGTTGTGAATGTTAGGCAAGTTGTGGTGTGAATGTCAGACATAGTTTGGTGTGCATGGCATGGTGTAAATGTTAGACCTAGTATTGTTTCCATGCTAGGCATGGCATGGTATGAATGTTAGACATGGTGTGGTGTGCATAGAGTGGTGTGATTGTTAGGTACATGTTGGTGTGTATGATGTGGTGTGAATGTTAGGCATGGTATGGTGTGAACTTTACACATGGCATGGTGTGCATGTTAGGTATAGTGTGGTGTGAGTATTAAGCATAATGTTGTGTGAATGGTTGGCATGGTGTGGTATGAATGTTTAGCATAGTGTGGTGTGCTTAGTGAGGTGTGAATGTTAGGCATGGTATGGTGTTTGTGTTAGGCATGGTGTGTTGGGAATGTTAGGAATGGTCTGGTCAGAATGTTTGGCACACTGTGGTTTGAATGTTTGTCATGGTGTGGTGTGAATGTTAGGCATGATGTGGTGAGAATGTTAGGCACACTGTGATTTGAATGCTTGGCATGCTGTGGTGTGAATGTTAGGCATGGTGTGGTGTGCATGGTATGATGTAAATGTTAGGCATGGTATGGTGAGAATGTTAGGCATGGTATGGTGTGTATGGTGTGGTGTGAATTTTATACATACTGTTGTGTGAATGTAAGGCATGGTATGGTGTGAATTTTATACATGGCATAGTGTGCATGTTAGGTATAGTGTGGTGTGAATATTAGGCATGGTGTGGTGTGAATGTTAATATTGTGTGGTATGAATGTTAGGCATACTGTGGTTTGATTTTAGGCATGGTGTGATGTGAATGCTAGTGATAGTGTAATGTGCATGGTGTTGTGTGAATGTTAGGCATGGTGAGGTGTGAATGTTAGGCATGGTGTGGTGTTTGTATTAGGCATGGTGTGGTGAGAATGTTATGCATGGTGTGGTGAGAATGTTAAGCACATTGTGGTTTGAATGTTTGGCATGGTGTGGTGTGAATGTTAGGCATGGTGTTCTGTGCACGGTATGATGTAAATGTTAGGCATGGTATTGTGAAAATGTTAAGCATGGCATTGTGTGTATGGTGTGGTGTGAATGTTAGGCATACTGTGGTGTGAATGTTAGGCATGGTATGGTGTGAATGTTAGGCATGCTATGGTGTTTATTTTAGGCATGGGGATATTAAGCATGGTGTGGTAAGAATGGTAGGCACAGTGTGGTGTGAATTTTTGGCATGGTGTGGTGTGAATGTTAGGCATGGTGTGGTGTTTGTGTTAGGCGCGGTGTGGTGTGAATGTTAGGCATGGCGTGGGGTGAATTTTAAGCATGGTGTGGTGTACATGGCATGGTGTGAATGTTAGGCATACTGTAGTGTGCATGATGTGGTGTAAATGTTAGGCATGGTATGGTGTGAATTTTACACATGGCATGGTGTGCATGTTAGGTATAGTGTGGTCTGAGTTTTAGACATGGTGTGGTGTGAATGGTTAGCATGGCGTGGTATGAATGTTAGGCATAGAGTGGTATGCATGGTCTGGTGTGAATGTTAGGCATGGTGTGGTGTGCATGGTATGATGTGAATGATATATATAGTATGGCTTGAATGTTAGGCACGGTATGGAAAGAATGTTAGGCATAACATACTGTGCATGATGTCATGTGAATGTTAAGCATGTTGTGATGTTTATGTTAGGCATGGTGTGGTGAGAATATTAGGCATGGTGTGGTAAGAATGTTTAGCACAGTGTGGTGTGAATATTTGGCATGGTGTGGTGTGAATGTTAGGCATGGTGGGTGTTTGTGTTAGGCATGGTGTGGTGAGAATGTTAGGCATGGTGTGGTGAGAATGTTAGGCATGGTGTGGTGAGAATGTTAGGCACATGGTGATTTGAATGTTTGGCATGGTGTGGTGTGAATGCTAGGCATGTTGTGGTGTGCATGGTATGATGTAAATGTTAGGCATGGCATGCTGAGAATGTTAGGCATGGTGTGGTGTGTATGGTGTGTTGTGAATGTTATACATGTGGTTGTGTGAATGTTAGGCATAGTATGGTGTGAATATTATACATGGCATAGTGGGCATGTTAGGTATAGTGTGATGTGAATATTGGGCATGGTGTGGTGTGAATGATATTAGGCATGGTGTGGTTTGATTTTAGGCATGGTGTGATGTGAATGCTAGTAACAGTGTAGTGTGCATGGTGTTTTGCGGATGTTAGGCATGATGAGGTGTGAATGTTAGACATGGTGTGGTGTTTGTGTTAGGCATGGTGTGGTGAGAATGTTAGTCATGGTGTATTGTGTATGGTGTAGTGTGAATGTTAGGCATGCTGTGGTGTGAATGTTAGGCATGATATGGTGTGAATGTTAGGCATGGTGTGGTGCTTGTGTTAGGCATGGTGTGGTGAGAATGTTAGGCATGGTGTAATGAGAATGTTAGGCACACTGTGGTTTGAATGTTTGGCATGGTGTGGTGTTTATGTTAGGCATGGTGTGGTGAAAATAATAAGCATGGTGTGGTAAGAATTTTATGCGCAGTGTGGTGTGAATTTTTGGCATGGTGTGGTGTGAATGTAAGGCATAGTATGGTGTTTGAGTTAGTCATGGTGTGTTTTTGTGTTAGGCATGGTGTGGTGAGAATGTTAGGCATGGTGTGTAGTGAATGTTAGGCATGGTGTGGTGTTTGTGTTAGGCATGGTGTGGTGAGAATGTTAGGCATGGTGTAATGAGAATGTTAGGTACACTGTGATTTGAATGTTTGGCATGGTGTGGTGTTTATGTTAGGCATGGTTTGGTGAAAATATTAAGCATGGTGTGGTAAGAATGTTAGGCACAGTGTGGTGTTAATTTTTGGCATGGTGTGGTGTGAATGTTAGGCATAGTGTAGTGTTTGTGTTAGTCATGGTGTGCTGAGAATGTTAGGAATGCTCTGGTCAGAATGTTTGGCATACTGTGGTTTGAATGTTTGTCATGGTGTGCTGTGAATGTTAGGCATGGTGTGTTGTGCATGGTATGATGTAATTGTTAGGCATGGTATGGTGAGAATGTTAGGCATGCTGTGGTGTGTATGGTGTGATGTGAATGTTATACATACAATTGTGTGAATGTAAGGCATGGTATGGTGTGAATTTTATACATGGCATAGCGTGCATGTTAGGTATAGTGTGGTGTGAATATTAGGCATGGTGTGGTGTGAATATTGATATTGTGTGGTGTGAATGTTAGGCATGGTGTGGTTTGCTTTTAGGCATGGTGTGATGTGAATGCTAGTGACAGTGTAGTGTGCATGGTATGGTGAGAATGTTAGGCACACTGTGATTTGAATGTTTGGAATGGTGGAATGTTAGGCATGGTGTGGTGTGCATGGTATGATGTAAATGTTTGGTATAGCATGCTGAGAATGTTAGGCATGTTGTGGTGTGTATGGTGTGTTGTGAATGTTATACATACTGTTGTGTGAATGTAAGGCGTAGTATGGTGTGAATGTTATACATGGCATAGTGTGCATGTTAGGTATAGTGTGGTGTGAATATTAGTCATGGTGTGGTGTGAATGTTGATATTGTGTGGTGTGAATGTTAGGCATGGTGTGGTTTGATTTTAGGCATGGTGTGATGTAAATGCTAGTGACTGTGTAGTATGCATGGTGTTGTGTGAATGTTAGGCATGGTGATGTGTGAATGTTAGACATGGTGTGGTGTTTGTGTTAGGCATGGTGTGGTGGGAATGTTAGGAATGGTGTGGTGAGAATGTTAAGCACATTGTGCTTTGAATGTTTGGCATGGTGTGTTGTGAATTTTAGGCATGGTGTGGTGTGCATGATATGATGTAAATGTTAGGCATGGTGTGGTGAGAATGTTAGGCATGGTGTATTGTGTATGGTGTGGTGTGAATGTTAGGCATGATATGTTGTGAAGTTAGGCATGGTGTGGTGTTTATGTTAGGCATGGGAATATTAAGCACAGTGTAGTAAGACTGTTAACCACAGTGTGGTGTGAATTTTTGGCATGGTGTGGTATGAATATTAGGCATGGTGTGGTGTTTGTGTTAGGCATGGTGTGGTGAGAATGTTAGGCATGGTGCAATGAGAATGTTAGGTACACTGTGGTTTGAATGTTTGGCATGGCGTGGTGTTTATGTTAGGCATGGTGTGGTGAAAATATTAAGGATGGTGTGGTAAGAATGTTAGGCACAGTGTGGTGTGACTTTTTGGCATGGTGTGGTGTGAATGTTAGGCATAATGTGGTGTTTGTGTTAGTCATGGTGTGCTGGGGATGTTAGGAATGGTCTGGTCAGAATGTTTGGCACACTGTGGTTTGAATGTTTGTCATGGTGTGGTGTGAATGTTAGGCATGGTGTGCCGTGCATGGTATGATGTAAATGTTGGGCATGGTATGGTGAGAATGTTAGGTATGGTGTGATGTGTATGGTGTAGTGTGAATGTTATACATACAGTTGTGTGAATGTAATGCGTGGTATGGTGTGAATTTATACATGGCATAGCGTGCATGTTAGGTATAGTGTGGTGTGAATATTAGGCATGGTGTGGTGTGAATGTTGATATTGTGTGGTGTGAATGTTAGGCATGGTGTGGTTTGATTTTAGGCATGGTGTGATGTGAATGCTAGTGACAGTGTAGTGTGCATGGTGTTGTGTGAATGTTAGGCATGGTGAGGTGTGAATGTTAGGTATGGTATGGTGTTTTTGTTAGGCATGGTGTGGTGGGAATGTTAAGAATGGTGTGGTGAGAATGTTAGGCACACTGTGGTTTGAATGTTTGGCATGGTGTGTTGTGAATGTTAGGCATGGTGTGGTGTGCATGGTATGAAGTAAATATTAGGCATGGTGTGGTGAGAATGTTAGGCATGGTGTGGTATGTACGGTGTGGTGTGAATGTTAGTCATACTGTGGTGTGAATATTAGGCATGATATGGTGTAAATGTTAGGCATGATGTGCTGTTTATGTTAGGCATGATAATATTAAGCACAGTGTAGTAAGAATGCTAGGCACAGTGTGGTGTGAATTTTTGGCATGGTGTGGTGTGAATGTTAGGCATGGTGTGGTGTTTGTGTTAGGCATGGTATGGTGAGAATGTTAGGCATGGTGTGGTGAGAATGTTATGCACACTGTGGTTTGAATGATTGGCATGGTGTGGTATGAATGCTAGACATGATGTGGTGTTTGTGTTAGGCATGGTGTGGTGAGAATGTTAGGCACACTGTAGTTTGAATGTTGGGCATATTATGGTGTGAATGTTAGGCATGGTGTGGTGTTTGTGTTAGGCATAGTGTGGTGTGAATGTTTGGCATGATTTGATAAGAACCTTAGGCATAGTGTGGTATGAATGGTGTGGTGTGAATATTAGGCATGGTGTGGTGTCCATGGTATTATGTGAATGATAGGCATAGAATGGTTTGGATGTTAGGCATGGTATGGTGAGAATTATAGGCAGAGCGTACTGTGCATGGTGTCATGTGAATGTTAGGCATGCTGTGATTTTTATGTTTGGCATGGTGTAGTGAGAATATTAAGCATGGTGTGGTAAGAATGTCCGGCATAGGGTGATGTGAATGTTTGCATGGTATGATGTGAATGTTAGGCATGGTGTGGTGTTTGTGTTAGGCATGGTGTGGTGAGAATATTAAGCATGGTGTAGTGAGAATGTTATGGACAGTGTGGTATGAATGTTTGGCATGGTATGGTGTGAATGTTAGGCATGGGGTGGTGTGAATGTTAGGCATGGTGTGGTGTGCATGGTATGATGTGAATGTTAGGCATGGCATGGTGAGAATGTTAGGCATAGTGTGGTATGCATAGTGAGGGTGTGAATGTTAGGAAAAGTGTGATGTGAATATTAGGCATAGTGTGTTGTGAATGTTAGGCAAGTTGTGGTGTGAATGTCAGACATGGTTTGGTGTGCATGGCATGGTGTAAATGTTAGACCTAGTATTGTTTCCATGCTAGGCATGGCATGGTATGAATGTTAGACATGGTGTGGTGTGCATAGAGTGGTGTGATTGTTAGGTACATTTTGGTGTGTATGATGTGGTGTGAATGTTAGGCATGGTATGGTGTGAATTTTACACATGGCATGGTGTGCATGTTAGGTATAGTGTGGTGTGAGTATTAAGCATAGTGTTGTGTGAATGGTTGGCATGGTGTGGTATGAATGTTTAGCATAGTGTGGTGTGCTTAGTGTGGTGTGAATATTAGGCATGGTATGGTGTTTGTGTTAGGCATGGTGTGTTGGGAATGTTAGGAATGGTCTGGTCAGAATGTTTGGCACACTGTGGTTTGAATGTTTGTCATGGTGTGGTGTGAATGTTAGGCATGATGTGGTGAGAATGCTAGGCACACTGTGATTTGAATGCTTGGCATGGTGTGGTGTGAATGTTAGGCATGGTGTGGTGTGCATGGTATGATGTAAATGTTAGGCATGGTATGGTGAGAATGTTAGGCATGGTATGGTGTGTATGGTGTGGTGTGAATTTTATACATACTGTTGTGTGAATGTAAGGCATGGTATGGCGTGAATTTTATACATGGCATAGTGTGCATGTTAGGTGTAGTGTGGTGTGAATATTAGGCATGGTGTGGTGTGAATGTTAATATTGTGTGGTATGAATGTTAGGTATACTGTGGTTTGATTTTAGGCATGGTGTGATGTGAGTGCTAGTGATAGTGTAATGTGCATGGTGTTGTGTGAATGTTAGACATGGTGAGGTGTGAATGTTTGGCATGGTGTGGTGTTTGTGTTAGGCATGGTGTGGTAGGAATGTTAGGAATGGTGTGGTGAAAATGTTAGGCACACTGTGGTTTGAATGTTTGGCATGGCGTGTTGTGAATGTTTGGCATGGTGTGGTGTGCATGGTATGATGTAAATGTTAGGCATGGTGTGGTGAGAATGTTAGGCACACTGTGGTTTGAATGTTTGGCATGGTATGGTGTGAATGTTAGGCATGGTGTGGTGTTTGTGTTAGGCATGGTGTGGTGAGAATGTTACACATGGTGTGGTGTTTCTGTTAGGCATGGTGTGATGAGAATATTAGACATGGTATGGTGAGAAAATTAGGCACACTGGTTTGCATGTTTGGCATAGTGTGGTGTGAATGTTAGGCATGGTGTGGTGTTTGTGTTAGGCATGGTGTGGTGAGAATGTTATGCATGGTGTGGTGGAAATGTTAGGCACACTGTGGTCTGAATGTTTAGCATGGTGTGGTGTGAATGTTAGGCATGATGTGGTATGCATGGTATGATGTAAATGTTGGGCATGGTATGGCGAGAATGTTAGGCATGGTGTGGTGTTTATGGTGTGAAGTGAATGTTAGACATACTGTGGTGTGAATGTTAGGCATGGCATAGTAACATTTTGCACATGGCATACTGTGCATGTTATTTATAGTGTGTTGAGAATATTAGGCATGGTGTGGTGTGAATGTTGATATGGTGTGGTGTGAATATCAGGCATGGTGTGGTGTGAGCTTAGGCATGGTGTGGTGTGATTTTAGGCATGGTGTGGTTTGAATGCTAAGGACAGTGTGATGTGCATGGTGTTGTGTGAATGTTAGGCATGGTGATGTGAAAATGTTTGGCATGGTTTTGTGCAAATTTTAGGCATAGTTTGGTGTGAAAGGTAGGTATAGTATGGTTTGGATGTTAGGATTGGTATGGTGAGAATGTTAGACATAGTGTGGTGTGCATGGTGTGGTGTGAATGTTAGACATAGTGTAGTGTGCATGATGTGGTGTGAATGTTGGGCATAGTGTGATGTGAATATTATGCATTATTTCGTATGAATTTTAGGCATGGTGTGGTGTGAATGTTGGGCATAGTGTGATGTGAATATTATGCATTATGTTGTATGAATGTTAGGCATGGTGTGGTATGAATGTTAGGCAAAGTTTGGTGTGAATGTTAGGCATGTTCTGGTTTGCCTGGCATTGTGTGAATGTTAAACATAGTATGATTTAGATGTTAGGCATGTTATGGTGTGAATGTTAGGCATGTATGGTATGCATGGACTTTTGTGATGTTAGGCATACTGTAGTGTGTATGATGTGGTATGAATGTTAGCCATGGTATAGTGTGAATTTTACACATGGTGTGGTGTGCATGTCAGGTATAGTGTGATGTGAGTATTAGGCATGTTGTGGTGTGAATGGTTGGCATGGTGTGGTGTGAATGTTAGGCTTAGTGTGGTGTGTATGGTGTGGTGTGAATGTTAGGCATGGCATGGTGTTTAGGTTAGGCTTGGAGTGGTGAGAATATAAAGCATGGTGTGATGTGAATGTTAGGCATGGTGTGCATTTTAGGCATGGTGTGGTGTGCATGGTATGATGTGAATGTTAGACATAGTATGGTTTGGATGTTAGGTATGGTATGGTATGAATGTTAGGCATGGTGTGGTGTACATGGCATGGTGTGAATGTTAGGCATACTGTAGTGTGCATGATGTGGTGTGAATGTTAGGCATGATATGGTGTGAATTTTACACATGGTGTGTTGTGCATGTTAGGTATAATGTGGTGTGTGTTTTAGGCATGGTGTGAATGTTAGGCATGGTGTGGTGTGCATGGTATGATGTGAATGATAGACATAGTATGATATGGATGTTAGGCATGGTATGGTGAGAATGTTAGGCATAATGTGGTGTGTATGATGTGGTGTGAATGTTAGGCATCGTATGGTGTGACGTTTACACATGGCAAGGTGTGCTTGTTAGGTATAGTGTGGTGTGAGTATTAGGCATAGTGTGGTGTGAATGGCTGGCATGGTGTGGTATGAATGCTTGGCATAGTGTGGTGTGCTTCATGTGGTGTGAATGTTAGGCAAGGTGTGATGTTTATGTTAGGCATGGTGTGGTGAGATTTTTAAGCATGGTGTGGTAAGAATGTTAGGCACAGTGTGGTGTGAATTTTTGGCATGTTGTGGTGTGACTGTTAGGCATATTGTGGTGCTTGTGTTAGGCATGGCGAGCTGGGAATGTTAGGCATGGTGTGGTAAGAATGTTTGCCATACTGTGGTTTGAATATTTGGCATGATGTGGTGTGGATTTTAGGCTTGGTGTGGTGTTTGTGCTAGGCATGGTGTGTTGAGAATGTTAGGCACACTGTGGTTTGAATGTTTGTCATGGTCTGGTGTGAATGTTAGGCATGGTGTGGTGTGCATGGTATGATGTAAATGTTATGCATGGTATGGTGAGAATGTTAGGCATGGTGTGGTGTGAATGTTAGGCATACTGTGGTGTGAGTTTTAGGCATGGTATTGTGTGAATGTTAGGCATGGTGTGATGTTTATGTTAGGCATGGGAATATTAAGCATGGTGTAGTAAGAATGTTTGGCACATTGTGGTGTAAATTTTTGGCATGGTGCGGTGTGAATGTTAGGCATAGTGTGGTGTTTGCATTAGGTATGGTGTGGTGAGAATGTTAGGCATGGTGTGGTGAGAATGTTAGGCACACTGTAGTTTGAATGTTTGGCATGGTATGGTGTGAATATTAGGCATGGTGTGGTGTTTGTGTTAGGCATGGTTTGGTGAGACTGTTAGACATGGTGTGGTGAGAATATTAGGCACACTGTGGTTTGAATGTTTGGCATGGTGTGGTTTGAATGTTAGGCATGGTGTGATGTGCATGGTATGATGTAAATGTTAGGCATGGTGTGGTGAGAATGTTAGGCATGGTCTGGTGCGTATATTGTGGTGTAAATGTTATACATACTGTTGTGTAAATGTTAGGCATGGTATGGTGTGAATTTTATACATGGCATAGTGTGCATGTTAGGTATAGTGTGATGTGAACATTAGCCATGGTGTGGTGTGAATGTTGATATTGTGTGGTGTGAATGTTAGGTGTGGTGTGGTTTGATTTTAGGCATGGTGTGATGTGAATGCTTGTGACAATGTAGTGTGCATGGTGTTGTGTGAATGTTAGGCATGGCGAGTTGAGAATGTTAGGCATGGTGTGGTGTTTGTGTTAATCATGGTGTGGTGGGAATGTTAGACACACTGTGGTTTGAATGTTTGTCATGGTGTGTTGTGAATGTTTGACATGGTGTGGTGTGCATGGTATTTTGTAAATGTCAGGCATGGTGTGGTGAGAATATTAGGCATGGTGTGGTGTGAATGTTAGGCATACTGTGATGTGAATGTTAGGCATGATATGTTGTGAATGTTAGGCATGTTATGGTGTTTATGTTAGGCCTGTGAATATTAAGCATGGTGTAGTAAGAATGTTAGGCATAGTGTGGTGTGAATTTTTGGCATTGCGTGGTGTGAATTTTAAGCATGGCGTGGTTTTTGTGTCAGGCATGCTGTGGTGAGAATGTTAGGCATGGTGTGGTGAAAATGTTAGGCACACTGTAGTTTGAATGTTTGGCATAGTGTGGTGTGACTGTTAGGCATGGTGTGATGTTTGTGTTAGGCATGGTGTGGTGAGAATGTTACGCATGGTGTGGTGTTTGTGTTAGGCATGGTGTGGTGAGAATGTTACGCGTGATGTGGTGAGAATGTTAGGTGCACTGTGGTTTGAATGTTTGGCATAGTGTGGTGTGAATGTTAGGCATGGTGTGGTGTTTATGTTAGGCATGGTGTGGTGAGAATGTTTTGCATGGTGTGGTGGGAATGTTAGGCACACTGTGGTTTGAATGTTTGACATGGTGTGGTGTGCATGGTATGATGTAAATGTTAGGCATGGTATGGTGAGAATGTAAGGCATGGTGTGGTGTTTATGCTGTGATGTGATTGGTAGACGTGCTGTGGTGTGACTGTTAGGCATGGCATGGTAGAATTTTGCACATGACAGTGTGCATGTTAGGTATAGTGTGTTGAGAATATTAGGCATGGTGTGGTGTGAATGTTGATATGGTGTGGTGTGAATGTTAGGCACGGTGTGGTATGATTTTAGGCATGGTGTGATGTGAATGCTATGGACAGTGTGATGTGCATGGTGTTGTGTGAATGTTAGACATGGTGATGTGTGAATGTTAGGCATGGTTTTGTGCAAAATTTAGGCATAGTATGGTTTGGATGTTAGGCATGGTATAGTGAGAATGTTAGGCATAGTGTGGTGTGCATGGTGTGGTGTGAATTTTAGACATAGTATAGTGTGCATGATGTTGTGTCGATGTTGGGCATAGTGTGATGTGAATATTAGGCATTATGTGGTATGAATGTTAGGCATGGTGTGGTGTGAATATTAGGCATAGTGTGATATTAATATTAGGAATAATGTGGTATGAATGTTAGGCAAGGTGTGTTGTGAATGTTAGGCATGCTTTGGTGTGCATGGCATGGTGTGAATGTTAGACATAGTATGGTTTGGATGTTAGGCATGGAATGGTGTTAATGTTAGGCATGTATGGTGTGCATGGAGTTTTGTGAGTGTTAGGCATACTGTAGTGTGTATGATGTGGTATGAATGTTAGCCATGGTATAGTGTGAAATTTACACATGGTGTGGTGTGCATGTCAGGTATAGTGTGTTGTGAGTATTAGGCATGGTGTGGTGTGAATGGTTGGCATGGTGTGGTGTGAATGTTAGGTTTAGTGTGGTGTGTATGCTGTGGTGTGAATGTTAGGCATACTGTGGAGTGAATGTTAGGCATGGTATGGTTTGAATTTTACACATGGCATAGTGTGTGTTAGGTATTGTGTCATGTGAATATTAGGCATGGTGTGGTGTGAATGTTAGGCATGGTGTGGTGTGAATGTTTGGCATGGTGTATTGTGAATCTTAGGCATAGTGCAATGGAGAACGTAAGAGTAAAATTATGCATAGTTTAGTCTCTAGTAATTTGGTTATTGCTTTGTGGGAAGGGATAAGCTGCCCTATATTTGCCAAAAGATTGTCAGTGTGCCTTGTTTGGAGGATGGTGTCACTGTTGTGTGTTTACATCTTCAACTGGTAGTAGTGTTACAATACATATTTGGAATGACATATACACGTCTGTTTATTTCAGGTGACTGTGATGGAAAACAGAAAAGATGCAGTGTTGGTCACTTACCAGCAAACCACTAATGTCCCTGATTTTAGCTTCTAATTTTACTCTGTGATTCTAAAGTATATGATACTCTTTGAAAATGGTGTTGGATTAAAAACAATGACATTAATTAGAGTTATACAGACTTATTTTCTTCATAAAATGCATGCTAATTCACGTATTTGCATTTTGTTAGCTTACTAAATCAATAGCACTGCTATTTAAAAAATATTCCCTGATTTGAAACATTTCTCCATGACTCTGGTGCTGAGGGGAGAAGGGTTATGCTTACAAGCATATAACTGAGGAGATCAAATAAGTGTTAGTAACAGAAAACAGAATGACACATCAGAGGCTGGAAAATCATTAAGAAACACAGAGAATCATTTCATTGCTATGTAAAGCTCTATATAGGATCATAGAATCATAGGAGGTTACTAGGTTAATGGCCCTAGGATCCTTACAAGCCTATTTAAGTGAACCCTTGTTCCCAAGAGAGTGTCTGTTATGGGTAGACACTAAATCAGTACCTATTAACCATATCTAAGATGGGCACAGGTGGAACCCATGGGGCAAATTTATGGTTTCCCCTACAGTCATCCAAATTATACTTAAATAGGGTCAATGAGGGGCTCTGCTTAACATGGATTGGAAGTCTTTTCCAGAGGTGAGGTAACCTCTGCGAGATAAATCTGTCCCTCCAGCAAGTCTTATTGATGTCACATACCAGGTTAAGGTACCTTGAGTGTATGAAATGTGTACCATTTCATTTGCAAATGTGTAGCATTTTCATTAAGACAAGTTCAGATATTGCCTTAAATGCAAAGCACAGGTCGCCTCTGAGCAGTCTGTATGACACAGAGCAAAGAGACAGTCATTTCAGTCTGTCTGCATATGACATGTGCTGGAGACCTTGAATTTTCTTTGTAAGAAACTTCTGTGGTCTCTGCAATTGCTGCAAGTGCTTAGAGAGGTATAAACCAAATGAAGCATTATTCTCTATTATTGGCCTGATAAGAGAAGGGTGGCCATGGTGGTGCAGTGGTTAGCATTGTCACCTCACATCAAGAGGTTCTCCAGTTCAATTCTCAGCTGGGGTGCCTTCTGTGTGGAGTCTGCATGTCCTCCCTGTGGTCGCATGGATTTCCTCCAGGTGCTCTGGCTTCTTCCCACATCCCAAAGATATGCAGTAGTTGGAATGGACACTCCAGACTGGCCCTAGGTGTGCATGTGTGTGTGCCTTCTGCGGAAGGTTGGGCGCTGAGCTGGCAACTTGACACTGTAAAACTCCACTGCCAATCATGAGTGGATAGATGATCCGCTGTGACGACCCCTAACCAGGAAAAGCCGAAAGAAGAAGAAGAAGAATTGGCCTGATAAGAGAAGCATACAGGGAGGTTATATCCTCCTTTTTTTTGGAGGCAATTCCTTTACTTATGAGATGAGCAACATAGAATGCCCTTCTTACTACTGTGAAGACATGGTGATTGAAGGTAAAGTTGCTCTCAACCTGCATGCCCAGGTCTCTCACCAGTGATTGTGTGTTGAAGGTATTGTTATTTATGGAGTAGTTTGCAGGAACATCACCTTTGCTAAAGGGGATGATAATGCATATTTTTTTTTTGTACTGAGAGTGAGTCCATGGCTTTGACACCAACCATTAGTCTGTGTAAGTCCTTCTTGCAGGATATTGACATTGTTAGGGGACTGAATAACCACTACAAGTTTGCAGTCATTGGCAAACTTTGTGAGCCACAGACCTTTAGTTTCTGCCTGTACTTTGGAGAAGTATATTAGAACAGACTTCTGTGATACACCACTGGTAACTGGTCTGCAGGAGGAGGTAGTCTAGTATTTTGACTGTAAGGGTTCTATTGGTGATCTAGTTTGTAACCCACCTGACAATATATGGGTTGATACCCATTTGGATGACTTTATCAATACTTCTGAGAGGGGATAGTATCAAAGGCCTTTGTCAAATTCAGGTAGGCCATATGCACAGTTTTACCTTTGTCAAAGGCTTTGGTGACTGTCTCGAAGAAGTCCACTAAGTTTAATAGCCATGATCTCCCTTTAATGAAGCCAAACTGGGCAGGGTCAAGTGTTTGTAGGTTACCTATGTGTTTGTTGATAAGGTCCATGACAATATGCTTCATGGCCTTGCAGATAAAGCTGGTTAGGCTTATTGGTCTATAGTTCCTAGGATCTGTGGATGCACCCGCTTTATGCAAAGGGATGATGGCAGCTGTTCTCCATTCAGCACAGACAAAACTGCTGTGAGAGTTCCATCCTCTCAGTGCTGGTTATGGAATAACATCACATTTGATCACCTGACTCTTGTACAATATACATTCAGAGCTTTGCTAAGATCTATTGCAGTATTTGAAAATTATAGAATGATTTTAAAAACTTCTACTATTCCTTTCCAGAATTCTTTGTTTAAACATATACATTTAGTCAATTATAACACTGTTGATACATTTTTAATACAAATATCTGAACAAGTCAGTGTGATAGTCAAATGACACAAAATTATTTACAAAACGCCAGCTAACTATGCTGGCATATGTTATTTATGCACTACCCTATTCTCCCTGGCACACATGACAATACCTCACATCATCACATCTCTCCCCCCTTTGAAGACTCAAACTAATTTTTCAAGTGACTCTGGAAAAGGTTGCTTGAAAGAAATGGGCCTGTCTGGGAACCCATTAACCATCTGCATTGGCATTGCTGTAATCTGGACTGACTAATACAGGGGGTCCTCCCAAAGCCCTTTTAAGCATTTTGGAATGTCTGCTCACAGGCTGCGGTTCACACTACCTTATCTAGACTGTTTTTCATTGCCAGGTCTGTGAGGGGAGCAGCTATTGTACTATAATTGGGAATGAACTTTCTATAGTACCCCATTGTCCCCAAGAATGCCTTCACCTGTTTTTTTGGAAACAGGGTCAGACCACACCTGAATAGCTTCCACTTTGCAAGGTTCTGGCCTAAACTTAGCACTCTATGTCCCAGGTAAGAGATGTCTGCCATACCCACCTGACACTTTCTTAGGCTTAATGGTCAAACCTGCCCTTTGCAGTCTGCCCAGGACTGCCCTGACATACTGAGGCTTCATCCTGTTAACAAAGTAGAATTTGTGCCTCTGCCTCCAGCCTAGCAGGTTTACCATGTAATTAAAGTCACTGACCTTCCTTATCACTTCCAAGGGTCCCTCCCAAGTTGCCTGCAGCTTATTGTGTCTGACAGGAATGAGCACGATAACCTGCTGTTCCACATCATACTCTTAGGCTCGAGCATTTGTGTCATACCAAACCTTTTTCTCTTGTTAGGATCCTGTCAGTTTCTCTTGGGCCAAGCCCATGAGCTCCCTAAGCCTTGTCCTGAGGTTTAGGACATATGCCACAACAGACTTCTTGTGGGATTCACACTCATCCTCCCACTAATCACAAATCAAATCTAAAGGCCCCCTTGCCTATGCCCATACAGCAACTCAAAGGGTGAAAAACTTGTGGATTTCTGGGGTACCTCTCTGTATGCAAACAGTAGATGGAGCAAATATTTGTCCCACTGTCTCTTAAACTGGTCTGCAAATGCCTGTAGCATGGCCTTTACTGTAGAGTTTAACTTCTCCACAAGACTATTAGTCTGGGGGTGGTTAGGGGTGGTCTTTAGGTGCTTCACCTCACAACATTTCCACAGACAAGCTAGCAGGTCTGACATGAAATTAGCCCCTCTGTCAGTCAATCAGTATTTCTCTCAAGAAACCTAACTTGCTAAACATCTTTTACATAGCATTTGACACCTTTTCTGCCTCGACTGAGGACAGAGCCACCACCTTGGGATATTTAGTAGCATAATCTGCTACCACCAGGATATACTTCTTCCCTGTGGAACTTGGTGTACTCAGAGGCCCTACAAGATCCATAGCTACCCTCTGAAATGGGTGTCATTGAACAAGGTATCCAGCGGTGTTGCTAATTCATTCTTTAATCCATTATGAACGCAGTCTGGGATGTTGTCTGGTCCCACTGGGGCTGTGTTTTTCACCTTGGAAAGGGTTTTTAGACTTGCTCCTTGGGGATAATAGGTGGGGGATAGGTGGTAGGGATGAATTGTGTTATATGTGGTGGGGACAGGGAAGTGAAGTTTGAACTGATCCTCTCAGCCAGCAGGCTGTCTATATCTACTGGTTCTGTATATGTAGTACCATTAACTACAAGTTTTGCACAAATCTGGGTTTTTCTTTTGAGGTTTTAGATGAAGCAAAAGAACCCTTTATGGTTTTCCTTAGCTAGGGATGCTAATTTGGATTCCCAAGTAGCTTTAGAGGACTTTACAATATGTCTTATTTTTCTATTTAAGTTTAGTAGGGAGTGCCTCCAGATTTGAGACCATAACTTCCTACTCTTAGATAGCAATTTCTTTATTTTATTGTATAGTCTGTTAATGGTTGATATCCACCAGCAGGTTTGTTTTTCCTTGAGGATCTTGCTTTGGTTCTATCAGGTACAGCAGAGTTAATACAATTGTATAGATGCTCGTAGAAAGCATTAGTGTATATCCCAACATAGGTAACCTCTCCATCAGTGGGGGGAGGGGTATGAAGGTGTTTATGCCATCATGTAAGTGGTCATAATTGGCCTTGCTGAAGTTTTTTAGTCTATGTACTGCTGGGGGAGGGGTCTAGTGTTATTGTTACCTCCAAAGAGACTGATTTGTGGTCAGACCTCACCAAGGAGGGCAGCACATTTGGGATGGTACAGTGATCCTCCATGTTGGTGAGCACCAGATCCAGAATGCTTGAGCCCCTTGTGGGGATGTCAACCAGCTGGTCCAGGCCACTGGAGTTAATGAAGTCCAGGACCCTTTGGGTGAGCGTGTTAGTACACATATAATTAAGAAAGTCAATGGACGGGTAATTAATGTCACCCAAAAGCAGGGTGTTTGGTTGTATCATAGTCGACTTAAGTAGATCCAGGTAGGCTGAGTGGGCATCCTGGTTCATTGAGGGAGTCCTATAGCTGGCAATGATATGAAGAGGGGGTCTTACCAACAGTTAATTTAACCTGGAGTAATTGATGGGAGTTGCTCTGTTTAACCAGTTTTGAAGTGTATTTTTCTTTTATGAATATTGATACACCACCTTCCTTAGTTCTCACACCTTCAGTTTGAGGTATCAGCATGTGGAAAGAATTGTAACTCAGTAAGGTTGGGGTGCTTTCTGCACCCTTAAAGCAGGTCTCTGTGACTGCACAGATGTCAGCATCTTTCAGAGTAAGGACTGCTTCCAGTGAGGGCAGTTTCAGATTTAGAATCCTAGCACTGAGCAGCATAACCTTGAGTTTGTTTTTAGATGGTCTTATTATGTTGAGAGTTTGTCCTTCTGATGTTGCCTAAAACAAGACATAATGGGGGTGGCAAGAGCCTTATCCAGTAACTGAAACCCGAGAGGTGACAGATGAAGACCATCTCTGGGAAAGAATTGCGGTCTGTTGATCATGTCATTCCAGCCTGATAGGTACTGAATCCCCCTTAGAATGACATCAGAAAATAAGCCAGTTATTGAAGTTAAATACTTTTTTGTTTGTAATGAGGCATCATCCTAGGTGAAGGTGAAATGCAGCTTAAGGCTAGGGACATACCTGCCTGGGACACCCATTCAGAGAGCTCAATCATGTCTCTTTTCATATAGTCCAGTGAGATATGTCTCAAGTCAATCACACCAACATGGACTATGACTGAGCTGTAACAGCACCTGCTGTTGAGGGACTTGAATGTGTGTGTGTATGATGTGGCAGATCCTGGCACCTGACAGACAACTGACCATGATCTTTTCATTATCCAGCTTGGTGATTGGGGCATCTGTGTGTGTCAGAATGGAGTCGCCTATGACTAAGATGTTTGGTTTTGTGCTTTGCCTTAGAGTCTTGTCTGGCGAGACACTGCAGCATGAGGTATTATGTGTACTGTGTTTTGCAGAGGATGTGTTATGTGAACCGTGCTTGTATTCAGGAGGTCTCTGATGTTTAGGTAGGTTTCTGATGAGGACCTCCACAAATGTAGGTATGTATGTTGTTGGTTTGGGTGTGAAGGAGTTAAGGTGTGCATGCTGACAATCTGCTCAGTGTCAAATGTACTGACTGGTGTGTGGGAGAGCATGGATTCTAGGTTCTTAATATAGATGCATCTATCATATATTTAGCTTGTGTGAACTAGAATAAGAGGGTTGTCAGTGTGCTACACTGTCTCAGGATGCCCATGTCGACCAAGCTGGCTGGAGAAGCTGTGGGAAATTGTCTGTCCATAGTTCAAGGCAAATCAATGTGGACAGAACAGGAAGAGGACAGTAAGAACCAGGTAAAGTAGATGGACAGGAGAGGAGGTCTAAATAAGGAGGGGCTAATGAGTGGGACTTGTGAAGGTTCCTCAGAGGCTGTGCCTAGTGTTTCAACTGACAGTGGAGCAGGACCGCAAGAAACCTCCTAAGGAGCATTAACACTGAGCTAAGGGAAATTTAACAAGCAATAAGTTTACATTTATAACCACCAATGGTACTTACCTCTACGTGGCGGTACCATGCGCATACAAGAGCAAAACAGCTAATGCAAGGAAACCAATGTAAAAGCTCAAACTGAGCCCTGAACCAATGAAAAAGCTCAAACCTAGCCCTGAACCAGTAAGCCTTTAATTAGAAAGTCATAGTGTACCTCTCCTGCAACAAGGGTACAATAGTGGGGGGTCTCTAAGAAAAGAAGTCTGGTCAATCCCAGACAGAACTGGATTCAGCCAGTCTGAATCCAGTCTATACTAAAGCCAACAGAAGTGCAATGGAACACGGAATAAAAAAACAGAAATACGTTTTTCCTTAAATGAAATAAAGAAATGTGTAAAAAGCAACACAGCAGAACAGATCTTTTACTTAAATTAGATAAAAGCAGCAATTGGTACAAAATACAGTCAAAGTGCACAAATGCAGTAGCAAAAAAATCAACTTGACTAATGCAAGGAAACGAATGAAAAAGCTCAAACAGAGCCCTGAATGAATGAAAAAGCTCAAACAGAGCCCTGAATGAATGAAAAAGCTCAAACTAAGCCCTGAACCAGTAAACCTTTAATTAGATAGTCCTACTGTACTTCTTTTGCCACGAGGGTACAAAAGATGTCCTGACTTTTAGTGCTCAGTCCCAAACAGAACTGGATTCAGCTGGTCTGAATCCAATCTTTGCTACACCCAACAGAAGTCCAATGGAGCGCAGCATAAAAAAGCAGAAATACTTTTTTTCCTTAAATTAAATAAGCAACAGTTTAAAAAGCAGCACAGCAGAACAGTTTTTTTTTTACTTAAGTTTGGCAAAAGCATTGAAAATGGTGCTAGATTATTATCAAGAAATAATGACATTCGTTAAGGTTACATAGACTTCTTTTTCTTCAGAAAATGCATGCTAATTCATGTATTTGTGTTTTATTATATATGAAATTATATGGCTCAGGTTATGCTATAACTTAATAATTATAACCATGTGAGAAGCCAGAATGTATTTAAAATTGCATATTCTACTGTGTACATTGTTAAAAATGGTTCATAGGTTGGCTTAAACTTAATTGATTCATGTAGTTTTGGAATGTAACTCAGAATCCAGGATTAACGCGACATAAAAGGAAAAACTTTTAGTGGCACACCAGGCTAAGTGATTTGTTTAACATCTTTTTTATAGATAATTGATTAATTAACTAAACCTATCAAAGCTGCAAATGTGATTAATTAACTAAACCTATCATAGCTGCAAATGTGAGACACTGGCTCATTAAAAGAGGGGAGTTGGGAGGAGTAACCTAGCTAGGAAATGAAACTTGCAGAACTGCTTTTTGTAAAATGTTTGATTTATCTCTCATAAAAGATAAGCACACTTCCAGACTAATTGCCCAACATAGCGCATCAGAGATACTTCAAGTACAACCAACACTGGATAAAACTGTAATCCAGGTTTTAGCCTGCTATAGATCCCCCACAATGTCCCAAGACCCCCACTCCACATTGCTGAACACTCTGGAAAATATTAAAGTTCAACCCAATATCCTTATACTGGGATTTGCCCAACATTTTCTGGAATATATTAATTACAATGCCCTAGACCAACTCATTCTCAGTCCCACCAGAGGTAGAAACATCCTTTACCTGGTCAATACAAACATGGGGGCCCATTGCTCTACACCAGCAATCAACTCTTCCCTGGTTAGATCTGACCACAAGTTAATCACCATGGATATCCCCATCCCAACCTCACCCTCCCCATGAAGGAAACCACCATGAAGAACTTCTCAAAAGCCAATTCTGAGCTTCTAAAAACAGAAGGGGCAAACTTCACGTCATCCATCCAAATGGAGAATGGGTGCATGGCCACTGAATCATACACCAATGCACTGTTTGAGCATATACACAAATGCATGGAACAGGTCATACCAAACAGAACCAAGATGCTCTCCTCCAAAAGAAGGAAGCCAATCTGGTTGTCCCCTGCCATTAACAAACTCCACAACAGAAGGAAAAACGGTTGCAGAAAGGGGTAAAGTCCCAAGACTGGAAAAGCTCCCTTGTTAACCTCAGCATAAAATTGAGATCCCTCATCAAATCCTCTAAAGCTAGTTATGAAAACAAAATTGCTACAGATACTAAAGATAACAACAAGGCATTCTTTTGTTATATAAAGAATCTGCATAACAATTCGCAGATTTGCTCTCAGCTACTGCACAACGGCACCACTTATACTGAGCCAGCTGATATTGCCAATATCTTGGCCAACAGATTCAGTGCAAATTTTACTCCCCCTTCACCCTCTAAAGGGCCCATCCCAATACCCGAAGAATGCCAAATCCCTATTATCATGGCTCCACAGGTAAAAAACACACTATCCAAAGCCAAGAATACAGCTTCCATGGGATCTGATAATATACTTGGCTGTGTTCTACATGAATTACAAAGTGAACTGGCACCACACCTGAGTGCCCTGTTCAATCACAGCCTCACTTCAGGCTTTGTTCCCAACAAATGGCACATCACTACAGTCATTCCACTTTCCAAAGGGGGATTGACTACTGACCCTGGGAACTACTGCCCCATTAGTCTGATGAGCCTGATATGTAAGGCACATCAATATGGACCTTATAAATAGGGACATAGGGAACCTTCAAACTCTGGACCCCACACAGTTTGAGTTTGTGAAGGGTAGATCATGTCTGCTCAACCTGATAGACTTTTTCAAATCTGTCACCAGAGCAATGGATGAGAGCAAGGTAGTCCATACAGCCTACCTCGATCTTGCCAAGGCCTTCAACACCACCCCCCACTCAGGAATCATTGATAGACTCACTAACTTAGGCATAAACCCTTCATCATAAGATGAGTTGCCAACTGGCTCACTGACAGAACCCACACGGTGAAAGTAGTGGACTCCAAATCCGACTACTAGGCAGTAACAAGCGGAGTCCCACAGGGATTGATCCTGGGTCCCCTCCTGTTTGGCTTCTACTTCTCTGAAGTTCAAGCCAACACAAAGGGACTCTGGTTAACTAAATTCATGGATGACTGCAAACTGGGCGCTATTATTGATTCTCAAGCTGATACAGACATTCTACAAGAGGGCCTCACAGAGACCAAAGACTGGTGCCAGAGCCATGGCTTTAAGCTCAGTGCTAAAAAGTACATTGTCATTCCCTTGGGGAAGAACATGGTGCCCATGAACTACCACATCAATGGTAGCCCACTGAACTCCAAAGGTGTATTAAGAGATCTGGGGACACAGGTAGATAGCAACTTCTCCTTTAACAACCATGTTGCCACCATTGTTAATCTTGACGAGTGGATGGGTAATAGGAAATTCACCCCAGTGATCACTTCAATGACCCTGCTCGATAGGGGCACAGGGAACTAATGTCCGGCAGCAAGATCCCTGGGAATATTCTTGGGCTAGGCTTATATAAGCTCCAGGGCCATTAGCCTAGTACACACCTATGAACCTATGGACTTTTTTGCAAGACACTTTTGCAAGCCTGTTTCACAGAATGTGGAATACATCACTAGGAAAAGCATTTGTGAGACCCATTACAGGCCATTCAATGATACTCTTCCCCCAGACTCTCAAACCTAACTGGTTTTTTTTTTCAGTTCTTCTAATTTAAGTGAATGGAAGTGTAGTCTGACAACAAATAGTAGGATGACTTAATCTCACACTCTGTGCTCTCATAGTGTATTATGGGACAGACTTAGTATTCTAAATAGGGAAAAAAAAACATTCACCAGGATCTCTGCCCCCATGACAGCATTCAGGAATAAAAAAATAAAATAAAATTAGGAATGAATATTTATTTTGCTGCAAGCACGTTAGGGAAGTATAGAACTTCATGAAAATATAAAAAAAAAAAACATACGTGTTTTTCTTTTTTTCATCCTTTGCGTTTAGTAATCCTTGAACGGATTTTATTAGATATATAACTTCAAACATTTATAAAGGATAGTTTATATCGTAAAGCAATGCATATCAGCTACAAATATGACATGTAATTATCATTTATGTTAGTATAGTACACTGCAAATGTAAACCCACCAAGACCCAAGCATGCATAAGCACTTCCCATATCATTGTTCCCATGTATGCATAAGCACTTCCTGTACATTTTGTTTTAATGATTTATAAAAATAGAATAGTTTTAAAGTAAGAAATTGAAAAATGTATAATATTAAGTGAACTTATTTTGTGTATTTTCTTTTTGTATCACCCTTTCTTCTCTCTTTTTTTATTTTAATTATGCATTCTTTTGTTCTTCTTTACTTTCTTTCTCTCCTATTTCTGTTTTATTCTTTTTAAAAATTCAACTTCCTCAGGAGCAGCCCATTCATGTACCTCCCAGGTTAGGGAGCATTTACCCTCTGCTCATTAAGGCATATCTTCACAGGGTCATAGTGGAGCCAGTGGTCTTGCAGGCACCCTGGAATGTGGCAGCCTTACAAGCCTCACTAAATGAGGGCTTTGAGACTTGGTTAAGAACATGGTGGAGCAGGTACTGGACTGACAACTTCAACCAATCAAGTCTTCTCTTCACTGGGCGGAAGGCTGGCTACACTAGCAGGCACCACAGACTGCATCATTACAGGCCTCAGGTCCGTCCACAATATTTGAATACATTTAAAGTCATACAATTCCTACAGCTTTCACATTGTCCTTTGTTTATACTTAACTCTTATCTTTAGGTACTTTACGCTTCTGTAGTAGATGTGTTTTTCAAAATGTCTTCACATTTCCTTAGTCAGTACAAATAACCTGCACTAAGTTTATTTCCATATATGTGTAGTGGTGCTCTTCATGAGTAACCACTACACAACTACAATATACTGGACTATGTATGCCACCTATTCTCTTAAGCAAACTAGCAAAAGCCTGCATTTATGTTCTCCTAAACTTTTTAATGATATATCAAAAAGGTGATAAACTTATAAAATCATTTTTTGTTAATATATTTTTAAGAAAAAAAAGTACACATAAGATATAGCTTACCTATGGAGGTTTAACACCTAGAGCATTATTCACAGTCCTGGGTTTCATATGTGTGTAGCTGTAATCCACAAAGAGCGGCACCACAACTGTATGTAAACAGGGTCAGTGGAGGTTATTAGTGATGACTACAGAAATGTGCATGCATTTGATAAACATGCCTACTTAAGGCAAAAGCATAACGTGCAGAAAGCATTACATGTAGACCTGTTATTTGGTGCTGTAGACCCTGGTGTATTTCTACATTTCATAGACATAAATGTAAAATTGCCTCATTTGCATAAAAAATGCACGAAGGACCCTGAATTTATGTGAGTAAGTTTAACAGCACTATATTAAGTTGAGAATACTAGAGTTACACAGCAAATTACTTAGGAAACTGCAGATTTGTCAAGTAAGAAAAAATAATAAAAATAGTGAACATTATTGTGAAACAGTGCAAAATAAGGTTAGATTACTGAGCTCACTTCAAGAAATGTTTGTTTTATTCATATGATGGACATATCACAATGGCTTTGGTGACGAAGATGTCATCTGTAAAGTGGAAATCATTGGAACAGTGGTGGAAATTATTACTAACAATAACAAAATGTAGTTTGGTGTCTTTTAGTGATTGTGCATATATGGTAGTAATGTAGTGATTTAATTGTAAGGTTTTGAAGTGACAATTGTTTCAACATACGTATCTTTACTGGGAGATTTGAGTGTTACTGCTGAATGAAAAATGATAGTTTTATGACTACAAGACAGTGGTAGGAGCTAGAGGAAGGATGGATCTGTTAATACACTGCTTTCCTTGCTTTTGTGACTGTATTCATGACAGTGAGAACTTTACTTTAGCACAACTTTAGTTGGCTGGACTCTGCATTTGTTCTTGCTCTATTCCCCCTCTTTGCTGAATCTCCCCCTTTTTCAGTCTTTCCTATCTCCCCCTTTCCACACTTTAATGAAAACAACAGGGTGTCCACATATTTTGGGGTTTTGTCACATAGCCATTTTTTTGAGGATGGCAGGTGTTATTTGACTGATGATTAAGTTATTTTTGTATGACTGTGGCATTTTATGTGCAGTGATGATACAGAACAAAGGATCAAGGCAGTGAAAGGACAACTTAAATGATTTTTACAAGGTCAGCAAGGAACCCAGAATGAAATGAATAGTCCCTGCCCTCCAATTAATATTAATGCCATAAACATGACTTACTATATTTAGTCTTTCATGTTTGGGTGCAAAAAAGCTTTGTTTTTTGTATAAAAGTGTTTGTATGCATAATGGCGTGTGTGAACACTTTTTTTACACAAAAACCAAAGATTATTTCACACCTTTAGACATGATCTTAGAAGGACAATATAAGAAGAACCTTAAGCATCATTGATTGATACATGTGATGGTATGTTCTCTGATCTAAAGTCAGCCATCCCAGAGAGTGAAGTTAAATGGGTCTAACAAGGCTGAAGGAAATAATGGAATTCCTGTTGAATTCTTTAAAATCATTCACAAATTCCAGTTCATATTCCAGTCCCAAAAGAGGGCAACATGCTCAAATTTTCAAACAACTGTGCTTGTCTGACATGCTAGCAACCCAGCTAGACTCCAGTAATCTCTCTCTCTCTCTCTCTCTCTCTATATATATATATATATATATATATATATATAAATATATATATATATATATATATATATATATATATATATATATATATATATATATATATATATATATATATATATGGGTCTAGGACTATTCCCTGAAAGCACATTTTACTGAAAGTCAAATGACTGTGCACAAATCACTGAAAGCACAATTCACTGAAAATTCAAGTCACTGAAACACATTTCATTGAACGTTATATATGGCCTTTTCCCCACTGTAATGTGACCCTGGAGTTAGAATATATAGTAAGGGGGGTGTGGGGGGTGTAGCCCCCCACATAGTTTGGATATATATTAAGTTTAGAAAAGAGTAATTTATTGAAATTGCAAGTAGCCATGTGTATAGTTCAAAATATTTAAAATAGATGGGGAGCTACGCCCCTCACACCCCCTTACTATATATTCTAACTCCAGGGTTGCACTACAGTAGGTAAAAGGCCATATATAACTTTCAGTGAAATGAATTTCAGTGAATTGTGTTTTCAGTGAATTGAGCTTTCAGTGAATTGTCCTAGACCCAGAGAAAACAAAGGAGTTACAGACAAATGGTTGCTTCTACTTTACTGACTGCAATAAAGCCTTTGACTGTGTCACTCATGACAATGTATGACAAGTTCTTAGAGAGATAGGGATGTTGGCTAAATGTGTTTGGCTCATGAGGAATCTATATGCAAAACAAGAAGCAATAGTTGAACCAAAAATGGAATAACTAACTGATTTAAGATTGGGAAAGGTGTGTGACAAGACTGTATATTGTTACCCGATTTATTTAATTTATATGCTAAACATTTAATATAAAATACTGGTCAGACAAATCAGATGTTGGAATCAAAACTGCCAGGAGAAATATGAAAAACCTTAGATATATAGATGATACCAAACTGATGGCTAGAAGTGCAGAGTAGGTAGTAAACCTACTGCTAAAGGTGAAAGCAGTGCAAAAGATTATCAGAATAGTGAACATATCAATACTTTGCACGTAGATGGTAAGAAGAGAAGAAAGTGAAAAATGTTCGTTTCTTGGATTCAAATATCTCTGCAGATGGTGATGTCAGTCAGTCATTAAAATATGTATGTGTCTTGGAAAGAAAACTATGGCAAATCAAAATAATTCTTTAAAATGGCAAAGGTGTCAAGTTGAGTTATACAGGATAGCTCTGTTGAGTAAACGTTGGATGTAAAGCCAATCAACCTGCCCAACATGAACTAAGAATTACCTCATTCAGTGCACGTTCACTGACTGTACACAGCTTGGAAGTGGATGACATGATGGTAAGGAAGAAGCTGGACACCTTGTGTATCCAGGAGAAAAGATGGTCAGTGCAGCAAAGCCACTTGGCTTGGGATCAACATTCTACAACTCAAGAGGAGGACAGACTAGAAATGGCGTGGGAATTGTGGTGAGGGAAAGGCTTCAGAAGGCAGTGAAGAATGTCATCAGAATTACTGAGATATGTGGCAATCAGACTTCACGTTAAGGATAAGTCATTATTCATAATCTCAGCCTATGCCCCAGAGCAGAGTTGTGATAGTGAGGAGAACAGAGCATTCAGACAGCAGTTACAGGAGCTACTAGATAAAGCAGCACATGAATTGGTGTTGATAATGGGTGATCTAAATACACATTTTGGGGCAGACAAAACAGGATATGAGGAATGCCTGAGTCCTCATCGGTGGGCAAAAGTAATAAAGAAGGGGAGGCCATTCTAGACTTCTTTCTGGCAAATAACTTGATGATGGTCAGCACAGTCACAGGATCAAGTACATGAGTGGCCAACATGCAACTCAGATAGACTTCCTCCAAGTAATGGAAGGATACTGGGGTAAAATAATCAGCAATTGCAAAGTTTTCCCCAGTGAAACAGTCATCCCAAAGTATAAACCACTGGTTGTCACAATCAGCTGCAAGTATTAGTCAGAGGAGACTCTAATGTCAACAGTAACTAGGCTGAAGACCTGGATGTTGATTGAAGTTTCTTTTGGGCCAAGATTCTTTGAAGTACAGCTGAACTAGTGTGGTTTTCATTTAGTAGTTTGTTCACACACTAGTTGTTTTACTTTTTTTGTCTGTTTAGTAGCTCAGAAGAAGCTAGAAGTGAGGAAAGAGTCCAACTGGGCATTCCTAGACCTAGAGAAAGCGCATGACAAGGTCACTAGAAAGCTGATTTGGGTAGTCCTTCAGTGATTCAGAATCCTGACACACTGGTAGAATTAGTGCAGGTAATTTACAAGGACCCAATGACACAAGTACAAGCAATTTTTATTCTCACAGAGGAGTTCAGAGTGGGTATGCATCAAGGGTCAGCTCTGAGGCCACCACTGTTCATACTGATGATGGACTACATGAGCTAACAGGTCAGAGGGGGCAGATCAGCAAATTTACTGTATACAGATAATGTGGCATTATAAGCAGACTCTGAGCAAGAACAGGTATGACACTGGTAATGGAAGCAAGTGGTGGAGATCAAAAGAAGCTGAGAAATGGGATTGAAACAAAAATTGTGTAACTGGTCAAGAGCTTCAAGTAGCTGGTTGGGCAGTTGAGGAAAAGTCTGAATGAAGAGGTCAAAGCTAGAATGAAAGGGGCCAAAGCCAAATGGCACAGTGTGTCAAGGGTAGTGTATGACTGAAGAATGTTAAAGAATCTGAAACATAAGCTGTACAAAACTGTGATACAACCAGTTATGCTATGGTACAGACACCTAGGTTGTAAAGGCAGATCAGTTCAGGAAGTTAGAGGTGATGGAGTTGAAATGCTGAGATGGGTGGTATGATCCACATTACGCTACAGGTGAAGAAATGAGGGCATCAGAGCAGAAGCCAAAGTAGATCCGATTGTAGAGATTGTCAAAGAGAACAGATTCAAGCTAGGCCTGAAATTTGTGAATACTGCTCAGTGCACTACCTTGATAAAAATGCAAATAAATAAATAAATGAAAGCAGAAGACAATCTGGTGAAGAAGATTTGGGATATACTGGAAAAAGGTAAGAGAAAGTCATGGCATCCAACAAACAGGTGGATGGATTGTGTGAGAGAAGACCTGTGATAGTTAGGCATGACTATTGGAGAAGATAGGAGAGTTTCAACAAATCTAGAGAGATGGTGACAGTTAACATGTCACCTCAACCCCATGTAGAAAAATGGGAAAAAGGGGGTTGTTGATGATTTTTAAACAGCAAAGATGTCACATTGGTACCAAAAATCTATTTATTCAACTCTGATTTTCTCACTGATTAACTGTAAGTAAAACTGCTGTTGTGTCATTCGGCTTTTCCCGGTTAGGGGTCACCACAGCAGAACTCCGGTCCGCTAATGATTAGTAGCTGATTTTTACATGCCGAGTTACCAGCCCTGACGCATAGCCTTCAATGAAGGTACGCCCATTCACGCATGTCTCCACACAGAAGATGCTCTAGCTGAGAATCGAACCGGACAGCATCTTACTGTGAGGCAATAACGCTACCGCAGCACCACCACCACGGGTAACTGTAAGTAAAACCGTGTACTGGAAAATAAATTCTTTTGAAATGTGTTAGAGAGAATGTATGACAATTGCATGGACTGTACAACTATGAAATCAGCTATTTGTCACTAGAAGGTCAGATATTAAAACTAAAACTCAAGTACTTTGGCCACATAAATAAAAGATAGGATTCATGAGAGAAGTCATTAATGCTGAGAAAGACTGAAGGTATTAAAGAAGGAGTCAGTGGAGGCTAAGATGAATTAGCAGCATTACTGAAGGAATGGATATGAACTGGCAAGATTGTAAAGAAGTAATTATTGACAGACAGTACTGGTGTGCTGAATTCCTTTAAGGTCACAAAGAATCCCACTCAGTTGAATTAATAAACAACAAAAGCATGTTGGCTGCTAGGAGAAAAATTCAGAAATGCTTTGCTTATTTTTATACAGTCTGAAACAGAAGAAAACCTCTAATGTAAAATTACAATGAGGCAAGTCAAAATGTGGGAGGGGTGGTTGAGGAGAAGGGAAGTCTGAATGAAGAGGTCAAAGCTAGAATCAGAGGGGCTGCAGCCAAATGGCATAGTGTACCAGGTGTAGTCTATGACAGAAGAATGCCGAAGAAGCTGAAAAGTAAGGTGTACAAGACAGTGGTACAACCAGTACTACTGTATGGTACTGAAACCTGGGCAATAAAGTCAGAGCAGATGATGAAGCTAGAGGTGATGGAAGTGAAGTACCTGAGGATGGTGGTAGGACGCACACTGTGAGACAGACAAAGAAATGAGGACATAAGAGCAGAAGCCAGAGTAGCTCCAATTGCAGAAAAGATCAAAGAGAACAGATTATGTTTATTTGGACACATGCAGAAAAGCAGAAGACAATCTGGTGAAGAAGATTTGGGACAGACAGGAAGAAGGTAAGAGGAAACGAAGATGTCCAGCAAAGAGGTGGATGGATTGTGTGAAAGAAGATCTGCAACAGTCTGGCATAAGTGTTGAAGAAGGCAGGAGTGTGGCACTGAATCAAGAGAGCTGGTGACAGTTAGCACAATACCCCAACCGCATGTAGAAAAATGGGAATAAGGGGGATGATGATGATGATAATGAAATCAAAATATGCTTGGTTTTGTTAAACTGCCTTCTTTTCTTAAATGTACTCAGTGAATATGATTGATTTGTTGTGTTACCTCACAAGATCTCACATTATTTAAGTCTAGCTCATACTGCCTCTTCGTACTAGGTTCATATTTACCATGCACTGCAGTGCTGAACTTGAGATCACTGAATGATATAGCCTTTGTTTCCTAGGTATCAGCTTATTGCATCTTTTACTTCGAAGTGTTAGGTGATATGTAAATATTTCTTATAGACAGTAAATAAGTATATATATATATATATATATATATATGTATATATATATATATATATTTTTTTTTTTTTTTATTGGATAATCAGATACTTTTACTGCATCTTTACATTTCTGTTTATTTAAAGAATGTTTCAGAAACTGCTCTTTGCTTCTGTTGATTTGCATTTTTTACCTCTAAT
This sequence comes from Protopterus annectens, assembly GCF_019279795.1. Taxonomy (NCBI): domain Eukaryota; kingdom Metazoa; phylum Chordata; order Ceratodontiformes; family Protopteridae; genus Protopterus; species Protopterus annectens. The sequence goes on along the minus strand of NC_056746.1, from coordinate 740,646,123 downwards.
TTTTTGTTTTAATATAATGATATTTAACATACTTATACACCTCTTGAATAACACTGATATCAGACAGATGAAATGTTATGCTTTTTAGTAAAATATCTACTTAGATTTTAGATTTGTTGCAATGAAAACTCCATGAACATGTTTCTAAAGTTATTTTTGATTTAATATATTCAATATGACCTTTAATATACTGACAGTTTCTTGACTCCAAGTACATTTATTGACAGATATTTGTTATTATGATAACAGAATACATGATTCTCATTGATTAATTTTGACCACTATTGGATTTTTATATAGCTACACATAGTATCACATAAATGGAGTAGCATAATTATCCATGGAGTTTATTTAATTGTAATTAAAATGCATTTTTTTAGGACTTGACTGAATGTAGCTGGGAGCTGTAAACGCGGTATAAAAACAGATTGAAACACACTTGCACATGCACATTCATAGAGATAAAAATTATATTAACATTTATTTGAAATTGAGAAGCAGATAATCCCTGGGATTCATTAACAAGCATGTAGGCTACACACTAAGCTTAAACAATTTAAATGTGTTAGTGCAATGAACAGTAGCGTTAATCAAATATGAACGCTATTCATCATGCCTACACATTTGCAAGCACCTTTTGTGGTCAGCAATAGTGTCCATATTCATGGAAAGGTGCTTGCAAGCATGAGCATAGGACATCTTCATTTCCTTTTACCTTAAACAAAACAGCTTACCTATAGGCAAACCTAATATACAAGCAGGCGCTGTAGCTCAGAAATATTAAGGGCAAGTACAGTGAAAGAATGCTGAAGGAGGGGAAGTAAAATGGGGGAATGGGGGATATAGTATTAATTAATAGGGGAGGGGAGTGCAGAAAGTGTACTGGGACACTGAAATGTGCTGAAATGCCAAAAAAACATTTCTAACAAAAATCCTGCCATATTGATGTAATAATAATTCATCTCAATGACAATATCTAACTTATACATTTAAATAAAAATGGACATGCTAACACAGGATGTCAGAGGGACATAAAGCTGCAGTGAAACAAAGGAGAGTTAATGTGACATACATTTAATAAAATGCTGAGATAGGATAGCAGTGAGCAAGGGCAGAAGATACATTATGGGTTAAATGCATAGACTGCACTTATTGCATATGAAATGTATATACAGTAAATTTATGTATGCTAGCTGCCACCACTGCTGCATTCTCTATATCACAAGGGACATGTTTTTTGCAAATAATTGATATTGGCACCCATAATAAAGGGGGTTATCACCTGTAAATATGCAATAGACAAGCATGTGTTGTAAAGTCATGTAAATGCTGATTGGTAATTTAATAACACTCAACATACATGAGTGACTAATGACAATAAGGATTGGATGACATTTCATGATTTCAAGTTTTCCATTTGTAATTTGCACACATCAAAGAGGCCGTTTTACCGGACATGTTGACATGGAATTACAGAAAAGAATAATATAACAGCAGTTGAACAGCAACAACACACAAGAAAGTGTTGTAACAGGACCAGTCATAGTTTCTGATGGTCTGGCAGCATGCCATACAGTAAGAAATATTATATGAAAGCCCTCATCTGCCATTAAGCTGTATAGTGTGACAAAAACAATTGCATTCTGCTTCTTCTTCTTCTTCTCCTTTTCAGCTGTTCCCATTAGGGGTCGCCACAGCAGATCATCTGTTTCTATTTCTTCCTATCCTCTGCCTCTTACTCTGTCAAACCAACCACCTGCATGTCCTCTCTCACCACATCCATAAACCTTATCTTAGGCCTTCTGCTTTTCCTCTTACCTGGCAGCTTCATCCTTAGCATCTTTTTCCCAATATACCCTGCATCCCTCCTCAGCACATGTAGAAACCAACACAATCTTGCCTCTCTGACTTTGCCTCCAAACTGTCCAACCTGAGATGACCCTCTAATATACTGACTCCTAATCCTGTCCATCCTTGTCACACCCAGTGCAAATCTTAACATCTTTAGCTCTGCCACTTCCAGCTCTGACTCCTGCCTTTTTGTCAATGCCACCGTCTCCAACCCATATAACATAGCTGGTCTCACTACCCTCTTGTAGACCTTCCCTTTCACTTGGATGAAGACCTACATGCAATTATTTTGGAAATTAGTAATGCCCATGAGCAATAAATGGCAGAATAAAAATTCTCATCATGTTTACAGGTTCATAGGTAAGTACTAGTCTGGCTGCCCTTGTGAGTCATTTTAAGTCTAGCCAGTTTACCTTTTTGTCCTCGAAGTAATCTGTCCCATTTGGTTATAGATTGGCCTTGCCCATCCCATTGTAGATAATTATGTATTACCCCTAATGAGAATAACTGGGAATCATATCATAGATAATCTGAGGGGACCTATGCATGGGATAAAGCATTTAGGAGCTGTCTCTGTCCATTAGTAGTACATCTAGAGGGTGACAAGACTAACAATAAACAGGGTATGAAGGATTAGTCCAGATAAAATCACTTTAGCTAGCAGATCTAGGGAACTCTCTGATATCCATGCTGTGGAAGGAATAAAGACACCTTGTTGAAGTTTCCAGTAGTTTATTCACTTAAGTAGGTAGATGGATTATTTATTTATTTGCAGTTTGTTAACCGGGAAGGTCCATTGTGCCAAGATGAGCCCTTTTTCAATGGAAGCCCGGGAGAAAAGCTCCGCAATGAATATGAACAAGAGTCAACAAGAAATAGTAATAAAACTCAATACAGTAATAGTTTGATTGTATATACAGAAAAGCATATATACAAGAGATTATTGCATGAGACAAACAGATAAGTAGTAGTCAAAATATGATACAGTAAAAGTCATTGTTACATCAGTGGTATAGAAACTTGAAAAAAAGCACCGTAGTCAGAACATATTATGATTCAATAAAGGTCATTGGTACATCAGCAGTGTAGATCCTAACGAGGGGAGTGTACGTAGTATAAAGTATAAGAGGCAGATTACATAACCGAAATAGGGAAGGCAGTAGGTGAAGGTGTAGAAGGTGTAGTAGGAGAAAGAGTTAGGATGGGTGAGAGCAGGAGCCTTCCCAGGTAGAGGAGAGATGGGAATGGAGCAATGCCTTAAAGGAGAACAGATGCTGTGTAATACAGATGTAGGGAGGAAGTGAGTTTATTTTTATTTTTTTATTTTACATTTGTGTTAACGAGATCCCACTGGATATATGTCCATTTTTTTAGAGGGCCCCGGGAGAAAAGCTCCAAGTACAACAGACATATGAACATTGTGTTAATGCAAAAAGAAGAGATAGTTGAGTTCTAAATACAATAGATAGATACATCATCTTGGGGAAAAAAAACAGCAGCATAAAAAAAAAGCAAAAGCTCAGCTCCTCCTTAGCTCTCTTTTTTGGTTCCAGTTATCTTTGACAGCAATCCACCATATGGAACATGGAATAATTCCACTTACTCCCCAGACCCCCACTCTCCCCGGGTCCCCAGGGATCCATCCTGGGTCCCATTTTATTCAACATCTTGACTTTCAACACACCAATAAATGACTACCACCAATGCCAACTCAGTACAAACTCTAACCATATAAACCAACATTTCAACACCTTAAGCTCTTATGCTCATTTCACAGCACTAACATTATTTCACAAGAAATTTTGTATTTTAGTAAAGACCTGCATTTACATGTGAGGGAGAAGGATAGAAGAAGTTACCCAGGGGTGGGTGATGGCTTATGCACTTTAATGAGATTTTGGTTATTAGATCTGAGGGTTCAGAAAAGAAGATGCATAGTGAAGATAGAGGAGAGTGAGGGGAATTGAGAAGGGTTGAAAATAAGCTTGTGGGCAGTGGTGAGCTGGATGAAGGATAGCTAGTTAGGGAGCTCTAGCCAGTTCAAAGAGTGTAAGGAGTCACAGTGGTGGGAAGGGTATTTTGATCTGGTAGCAAATTTGGTGATTCTATTGTAACAGGATGCTAGTTTAGCTTTGAGGGTTGCTTGCAGGTTGGTAAGGTGAGGATCTCCATACATAAGGGAGGGGAGGAGGTAGGTGGTAGAGAGGCTAAGCCTAGTCGAGGGTGTGAGGTAATGATTGTGGTGGTAGAACATTCCTAGTTTTTGGTGTGCTTTCTTAATGTTGGTTTGGAGGTAAAGGTCAAATGTTAACTGTTCATTGATAAGAGCATCTAAAAGCTTAGTTTGGGAGGCTATTTCAAGGGGAGTTTTATTTTGGTGAACTATAGTGAAGGTGTTTGTATCTATTTTGGTATTTTTAGAAGAGGTAAAGACCATGATTTTGGTTTTGGATGCTTTAAGAGCTAACTGATTATTTTACATCCATAACTCAGTGCTATTGAATGCAGACTGTGTTAGTTGTATAAGCTTAGGAAGGGATTCTGCAGAGCAAATAATGGTTGAGTTGTCAGCGTATTGTACTACTTTGGTGATGAGTAGGCATTGGTGGAAGTCATTTATGAAGATGTTGAATAAAAGTGGACCCAGGATGGATCCCTGGGGGACCCCGGTCTGAGTGTTAAGGTAGGGGGAGATGGAATTATTCCATATGGTGGATTGCTGTCAATCTAAAAGATAACTGGAAAACCAATTCAAAGAGGAGGGAGAGAGCTGAAGCTGTGAGAGCTTAGAAAGAAGTAGGCTGTGGGCTATTGTATCAAAGGCCTTAGAAAGGTCTAAGAGGAGAGTGGATACAATATTACCAAAATCATGGGGGTGGTTGATATTTTCGAGAAAGGATAGTAGGGCTGAGGTGGTACTGTGTCCTGGTCTCAAACCATGTTGTGATGGTATAAGTAAGTGGTTATCAAGTAGGTAGGGTAGAAGTTGAAGGTGAATACATTTGTTCAAGAATATTTGAGAAAGGAGAGAGGATGGCAATGGGACAGAAATTGGAGATGTCAGTGTTGTTACCTCCTTTGTGTAGGGGGATAATAAATGCTTTTTTCCAGAGGAGGGGTACATAAGATTCTTGTATAGAATGGTTTATTAGTATACTAATGGGGAGGGCGATACCATCTGCAGCTAGCTTAAGGAAGTTAGAAGGAAGGTTATCAGGGGCATTGGAACATGGTTTTAATGGAGACTGGGATGATTTTGAAGGAGAAGAGAGATGGGTGGGAGGTGGGGGGTTAGAGGGTGAGTTGTGGGTAATTGGATTGGAAGGATTGATGGAGTTTGGAGGGAAAGAAATGGTGAGTTGGCAGTAGAGTCTATGAAAAGGGAGTTGAATTTGGAGGCTATAATGTGGTCAGGGGAGCCAGGGTCAGGGCAGGGATTATTTTTCCAGCCAGGATTGAGGAGGAAAGGGAAATTATTCTAAATCTTTTTGGGATTGGATTTTTGACAGTTTTAAAGCTTAGAGTAGTAGGATTTACAGTTGGAGGCAATTCATTTTTTAACTTTGTTACAAAGTTGTTTATATCCAGTGAGGGTGTGGGTGTTTTATGTTTTTGATAGAGTTTCCATGATTTGTCACGAGAATGCATAAGGGAAAATATGTTTTTGGAAAGCCATGGGGCAGAAATGGATTTTACTCCTTTAGATCTGGGAGGAGCACATCAGTTTAGTAAGTTACTGAAAGTAGTGTTAAAGTAAGTGACAGCATTGGCAACAGGAAGAGTTTTTAAAGGGTTCCAGTTCATGAGTTTTAAGCTATTGGAAAAGGTTTGTGGGATGAAGTTTTTGAGGTTACGGGTAAAGATAAAGTTGTGTTGTAAGTGTATGGATGAAGGGGTTTGGCATATGAAGGCTGGAAAGGTATCTCTGAGAGAATTGATTAATGTTCATGTTCAAATGAACATTCATCCATCAGATGGGTGCCAGAGAGAGAGAGAGAGAGAGAGAGAGTCTCTTAGATCTACTAACTAAAGTGATTTTATCTAGACTAATCCTTTATACTCTGTTTCTTAGTAGTACAGGGGAAGTTCTGGGGTAAATTTCCAAACACATGCCTGGATAGTATCAGAGAGATGCATACCAATCAAGGACACCTCTGAAATACACTTATCGGTTGTGCTATGAAGAACACCCTTGAAGGGCTTACAACACTTTCCTATCATAAAGGTTATAGATGCCCTACCTTATAGGACAATAGCCTGAAAAATCTGTTCTTCTGACTGTGCCATAACTATTTTATGTGTGTAAGCCACTGTTCTCTAGCACAGTTGTTTGACAGACAGATGTTAACAGATTCAAACCACTACATATGATACTAGCCTCTCTACAGACCTCTGTATTGACTGCATGTGCCAAAGTAGACAATAATAGAAGCTATCAGAAATAACTGAAATCAATTTTTGCAGTAAGAAATAAGTATAATTTGAATAATCTGATTTAGTCAATATGCTGAAAAGGTGTTGCACATGTTACTGTTCACCTAGCAGTGAGCAGTACAATATCAATGCTTCTTTGCCAAGGAAGCTGTTTCCATCATGTTGTACATACACTGTCGCAGAACAAAACCACTTTCTATCTGTGTAGGTCTGCTATACAAACCATTACTCAATACACATGCCACAGGAGTACTCACAGCATGACATGCCCCGAATAACCATTTCACTGCTGTGCAATCACAACATGTGATTATGTATCATTGTCCAACATAAAAATGGATACAAATAAATAGTACATTCATATAATGTTGCACTTCTCAGAAATTGAACAATAAGCTATGTAAGTCTACTACCTAATGACGTGTGGGTGGACCACAAGCACAATAGTGGAAGTCTTAACATGTGTGTGACACTCCACCTATGCTAACTTATTACATCATATATATGTGTTGTAAACAATCTGTTTGAGATAAAAGGGATGGGGGTGGCCTCTGCCACTGTGAATGTATGCATTATAACTAAGGAGGATGCCATATATGCATTACAGTATAAGATCACACAATGCTAAGAGTCACTGACTGCGGATGTTGAACATCTAAGCATTTGACTACAGAAAATACAAGATGTTGTAGAGGATGAATGCACCATGATAGAAATGTTGCTACAACTGTGGGATATGTCAGTATTTCAAGGCATTACATCACATTATTTCATGGGATATGTGTGCCTGTAATTGCTGTAGTAAGACAACAACATGCAAAATATTGTCTCATTACACTGTGCCAAAGGAGAACACTTATTATATTATCACATAACATCATTACTCTGAATAAAAACATTGCTATGTGAGAAATTATTATAGCTTTTTGTAAGAGGAATCAACATCTATATATGTATATATATATATATATATATATATATATATATGTATATATATGTATATATATATACATATATATATATATATATATATATATATATATATATATATATATATATACATATATATACATATATATACATATATATACATATATATACATATATATATATATATATATATATATATATATATATATATATATATATATATATATATACACAGCAGATGTGTTTGAAACAGTGTTAGTGACATGTACAGTCACAATAAAACTGAAACAAAGTAGTCTGAGCAGAAATGGCTGGATTTGAACTAACTACCTAAGATGACAAGCTAAACATTAGTGACTGAATTGCAAACACCACACAACATTTTGCGGTACAACAGTGACAGTGCACAGTTGAGCAGATGACATACCCATTGTTTATTAGTTGGATGTTCATGCTTAAAGGTGGTTGAAGAGCATTGCTGGATTTGAACTAACTACCTAAGATGACAAGCTAAACATTAGTGACTGAATTGTAAACACCACACAACATTTTGCGGTACAACAGTGGCAGTCCACAGTTGAGCAGATGACATCACCAATGTTTATTAGTTGGATGTTCATGCTTAATGGTGGCTGAAGAGCATAATAACACTACACAACTAGACATTATGTATTTAAAAATTTTCCCTGGGGATGCTATAATTTGCTAGTTTAACATTGTGCCACTGTAACTACATCTCATAAGTGGACGTGTACATAAAGGTGGTTGTAAGGTGGCCACCTGCATATAACAGTAATCACAGTCACACTATTTAAGCAAGGATGGACTTAATCCACCTACATATTTAATTACACAATCTATATAGCAGAGTATCAGCATGCAGCACCACAGGGGAATTCTGAGTACAAGTGAGGCATACAGCATGCATGAAGGGATAACTTCAGCAGTGTACTATCAAGGAAATGTGTGTGGAAAAATGACTTTTACAGTCGTATAGAGATGCAAATGTTGCCATTGCAAATGTGTGCAAACAAATCCTGAATTTATTTTGAATTACATATACAGTTGCAGAACTTAATCACTGCTATATTCAGACCTCTTATATACCTTGTTATACATTTTAGAGAACAGTGAAAGAAATGCAAGCACCATAGGAATCTGACTTTTAAAGTGTGAAAATGTGCTTTAGAAAGAATGACTTCATCAGTGTGTTGTAGAGAAGATGCTGGTGGGAAAGGAAGGCTAAGGGGAAGGTGGAGTCATCTAGCAATTTAAAATGTTTCTCCAGAGTACAAGTTTATTGAGCACAACTGGGCTGGAGGAGATGCTCACATGACTCTATGAACCCCATGTCACATACACAAGATTCCCACATTGAATTTCAAACCTTCTGTCTAGTAATACAACCTAGACAGCACAGCATTAGACACAAGCACCATAGGAGAAGTTTGACATTTAAGTGGAAAGAGTGCACTTTTGATAGGATAACCCCATCAGTGTGTTGCAGAGGGGCTGTTTCTGTTAAAAGTGGGATAAGGGAGCTGTGTGCAAAGTTAAATGAAATCCCCTCAGAGGAAGTGGGTATAGAAATAAACATTACATGCACACAATTTTCGCAGTGTTGAGTATCAAACCTCCTACCTATCTAGCTATAGAATATAAAGAGCAAAACCATGTGTCCCTGCTCCCAAGCAGAGAACAATTGGAAAAGGCATTAGAAAAAGTATATGAGAGAGATAAAAGCTGACAATAAATGAAATTAAATCAAAGGATATATAAAGCAATGACCAGAACAAGAAGCACATTCAAGTGACACATCCATCCTTCTCACATCTTGCAACAAAAGAAATCTGCTTTGCGAAACACATTATTATACTTGTAGTTAACGACAAATAATATGAAAATGGACAGACAGCTCATATGCTGTTAGCAACACTGACAATAGATGATTTTTAAACGACAAAATGATATCACAAAATGTGAGTTAATATGAATTCAGACCACCCTCTGGAAATCTATTAGTTAAGTGGATTCTGACTTTGCATCAGCTGTCTTTTTCTCTTTCTCTTTTTCACTTACAACTTATACCTTGTGCCAAAGACAAAGTTACCTGGCTGGTGCATTTTCTTCACTGAGTACTATTCATTGTGCTGAAGGCTACACACTGCTGGCAGGCATGTTTGTGCTACAGATGGCAGCTCAAACTAAAACTTTCACTTTTTTCCTTAGGCAGTGAACTATGTTTGCATGCTGCCCAGTACATCACAAATGCAAAAGAGATTGCAAAATACACAAGAGTGAAACAAGCTGATAGTATAATGAATGAAATCAATAAGTATATTTAGCAATGCCTGGTGCAAGAAGTGAATTCAAGTGACACATTCATCATTCTCACATCTCCTTGCAACATCATAACTTTATTTTGTGGAACACATTAACATACTTGTAATTAATGACAAATAATGTGAAAGTGGACAGACAGCGCACATGCTGTTAGCAATCATGAGAACAGTGGAGTTTTACACACAGAAACAAAGCAAGAAAAATAAATGAATGCAAATATGTATTTATACCATCCTCTATAAAATTAATAATTAACTGTATTCAGGCTCTGCATCACCTGTCTTAGTTCCTTCAATTCATTTCAATTACACATTGTGCCACAGGGATACTAATCTGAGATGTGGAATTTAGCCACTAAGTACAATCCAGACTGCAGGCATCCATGCACCATTGCTGGACATGTTTGTGATACATAAGGCAGCTTAAACTAAATTTGGCACTTTTTTCCTTCAGTAGTGAACCCCCTAATACAGGTTGCAAATTAAAAAGAAAAAAGAAAAAAACATATTGAGAATAAGTTAACTAGGACCTGTAAACAGGATTTGAACACGGGTGGCCATGGTGGTGCAGCAGTTAGCGTTGCCGCCTCACAGCAAGAGGTTCTCTGATTCAATTCTCGGCTGGGGTGCCTTCTGTGCAGAGTCTGTATTTCCTTCCTGTAGTCGCTTGGGTTTCCTCCGGGTGCTCCGGTTTCCTCCCACATTCCAAAGACATGCTGTAGGTGGATTGGACACTTTAAATTGGCCCTAGGTGTGAGTGTGTGCATGTGCCTTCTGTGGAAGGTTGAGAGCCAGGCAGGCAACTCGACACTGTAAAACTCCACTGCCAATCATGAGCGGATAGATGATCCGCTGTGGTGACCCCTAACCGGGAAAAGCCGAATGAAGAAGAAACAGGATTTGAACACGGCATCATCTGTCTTATTTCTCTCAATTCACTTCATTTACACCCTGTGCCACAGACTTGGACATCTGTCATGTGCATTCTCTGCAGTCATTACTATCCAGGGTGTTAACGGCTGTGCACTGACACTAGGCTTATGTGTGCTACAGAAGGCAAGGAAAACTAAATTCTTCACTTTTTTCTTTAGGCAGTAAAAGTTGATTGCATGCTTCCAAGTAGCACAAAAATGTGGAAGGCAATTTTTAGTAAAAACCTTTAAGAATTTTTTTTCCCCTAACTATTTAAAGGAGAATGAAATGAGTCAAAGTGTATATCTGGTATGAGCAGAACTACTACTGCATTACATGGGCACATTCAGCCTTCTCACATCTTGCCACATCACTACTATCATTTACATTTCACAATATCAGGACTTTAGGTAATGCCATTGGAATGGAAAAAGGAACATAAAAGAGCAGAAATATTTCCATTTTTCACACAGCACAGACAATTAATATTAACATAATTTCAAATGATATACCTGGCTGCCAATTTTAGTCAATACTGGTCTTTCTTGAGTGTCAATGTTTATTATGAGCTCCCTTAGTAAAACGATCTGTGAACAGGTTTCAAGCACTGTGTCACCTGTACTGGTTTTATAAACTCAATACATTTATACATTATGCTACAGAGATAGCCTTGTAAAAGCTTGAATTTCTTCACTCTTTACTGTCCAGAGTGCTAAGGAAAGTGCACCAGTGCCAGTGTCAATTGCTCTACTGATGACATTTATTTATTTATTTATTTATTTGCTTTTATTTGCATTTGTTAACCGGGTTGTTCCAGCTGGGTAAGAATTACCCTTTTTCAGTGGAGACCCGAGGGGAAAAGCCCCAAACTGACATACAAATACATATGAATAGAGACAAATTAACAATATTACAGAGGATATTACATTCTAAATTAAATTAATCAGTTTTTACTTTGGGAAGTGAACTTCTGTTCAACGCTACTGACTGCTGCCAGTCAAAGGAGTGCAATGCCAAATGGCAGATAAATGAACAATAAAAAAAATAAAAAGACACATTTTGAAACAAGTACTTTAAATGTATATTACTGATGTTTCCTCAACTTTATTATCCTGCAACAGGAAGCTGTACAAATTTAAATCATCAGACAATGGTATTAAGAGCAATCATTTAAGATAATTTGCCATATTTGCCACAGACAGTAATATATATAAGCACAGAGTAAGATTATTTAGATGTACTGAAAAATATGACATTGTATCATGTCACAATGAAAGTGCAAGAGAAACAAGTTATGAAAAATTGCCCTTTCTCAGTTGACAGTAAATGTCTGGATGAGTGGGATATTGGCAGTAGTTAGGATACCCATGCACTTAACACAATACTAAATAAAGGCCACAAACAATGTAGGTGTATTCCTGTCTTTCTTTATGGTGCCTCATTCCCTTATCTATCTATATTTTCTTAACAACAATGCTATCTGACTTTTATTGCATATGGTATCTATATTAGTGCTTAATGTACTCCCTTGAATATGCACAGCATTTCTTAATAAGAGGCAGTAACTGTAGTCAATAAAGCAGGATTAGAATGTTAGAAATATTGCTCTACTAACTCAATGTACTTTCAGACTTTTTGTATGCCTCTTCTTCCTAACACACTCTCAGTAAGTGTATATCAAAGGGGAGACTGTGAAGCACTGTTTATTCCTACAGTCAGATTAGTCATAGACATCTGCAAGCTATTAGCAGGTAACACTTCTCAATGCTTGTCCTTGCAGTGCTAGGATGTTTGCATGCAATTGTTTAGCTCCTTATACCATACTTACCTTCTTTGCATTTAGTGCAGATTGTGGTATTTAAGAATGGTAATAATTTAACACCTAATTTGCCTGCTCACAGTGCTCACAGGGATGACTCTGTGCTATATAAAGGTAATCATGTAGCTAATGAACTTGAATCATATTGGGAGACTGTTTGGATCCAGAGAGCTCGATACTGCTAAATAGACACACTTTTGAAATGTATCTATTTTCTAAACTGCTTTCTTGTTTGCTCTTTGTTTTGTCTTGCTTGCTATTTCTTATAGAATGTTTTTAGTATAACATTAAGGATGAATTGCAATGCCCAGTACAAACCAATTTTTTATCTGTTTCTTTATCTTTTACTATTAGCATAGCACATGCATATCAGTTATTTGTCTTAACTGCAGAATTTAGTAAAGAATGCTACTTGACATATATTTTGCAGGTTTTATTTTTTGGAATTTGAACAGTTTTTCACAGAAGAGTGCAGTATGACTTCAAAGCAAGGTCAGTTATTTTTACTTGTGTAGCCCAAAGAACATGTAAAGGTGTGATATAGATCTGGATGCCCTCCACACCAGTGGAGGTGGCATTATAATAGTTTTCTCCATTTCTACTTGTACATTGTTAATTAGTATTGTTAATGCTGTAATGCATTGCACAGCTACACAACTTTTGTCTGCATTACAGAATTGTTATATTTATTGTTATTTTGTTGGTGGGGGCTTTCTCAACTTGTGTGTAGTCATAACGAGCATTACTTTTTAAACTGTCACGTGCATGAAGGACGCATACATTCATACATAACAGAGTTCACAACCATTCTGTCCTTCTATTACAGATTTAATTTTGTGCCTTTCTATTTCATCTCATACAGGGAAATGACACTCAAGAAGAAATCTGTACCCCGCAAGCCATCATTCACTGATGCAGAAAATGAGGTCATTATCCAGGCCTTATGTTGTCATGGAGCTTTTATCTTTGAAAGAGGCAGAGGTGACCAACCTGCCTTTGACAGGATATGGGAACAGATGGTCAATGACATCAATGCTGATGGAGGGCATGGGAGAAGTTACTCCCTGAAATGACAACGGCAATGATATGATAATCTGTGCCTGCTGTATGGTGGCTGTAGTTGCCTAACAACAGGTGGCTACCAGAGGTGGTCCTGCTCCCAAATCACCACTAACTGAAACAGAAGAGTTCCTGTCTACTGTCAGAGATTCAGATAGCTTGAAAGAGGGTTCACACAGAATCCTTGATTTTGTGCTGATGTGAATGACAGATTCAGACTGGCTCAAGCAGAACTTCCAGATATGCAAAATAAAAACAATTGTAAATGTCATTGTATACATCTCTATATGGAATAGAAAGATAGATAAGAGTGTTTTGGGGAAATTCAACTGGTAAGTATATTTTTGTATGAGCTCATTCTTAATCTACACATGCAAAGTGGATTGTTCTCTATTTACTGTTCCCTTTACATTGTGATACTTATCAGCCTTCTCTCCTTTCCCTTCCTTACATACAGGGATGTCTGGATTGCAGTCTGCAAGATACCTGCATATGATAAGCACACATTTGTTATTGTTATTAATGTTTGTAAGGTAGATTCAGGTCTGAGAGTAATATTTATACATGCTAACCTGACTAAAAAAGCTTAACATACTTTCAAATACCTTTCATGAAAAAATAAATAACTCACTCCTTCTTATACAATTTTTATGATATTTATATATCATTGTATACTATTACTTATTCCTATAATTTTGATGTTATACCTAAGATGCCAATTGTATATTTGAATTTTTCTTTTCATATTAATGTATTTGTTCCTTTTTATATTAATGTATATGTAAGTTGTATGTCTGGAGCTTTTCTCCATGGACCTATGCTGAAAATGGGATTACGCTCAAATGGACTATCCCAGTTAACAAATGTAAAATAAATAAATAAATAATATTTGTATTGCTTTATCTTCTATTATAGTCTAAAATACCTTTTGTGAAAGAAAAAAAGTGTTGATCAATTTCATTGGATATTTTTATCTGTTGTGTTTATTGCTTGTTATCATAAATGATCCTGAAAGTGATACTATGGAAGTCCTACCAGCTGATGTCAGAGGATCATTAGCCTCTAATGAAAATGATAATGAAGACAATGAAGAAGCACAGTCTTGGAGTGCAGTGGGTCAGTGTAAAACTGAGACTGTAGCTTATACATCCCCTGCCCATATTTAGGACTCAGTCAGTATACCTATGGATGCCCATGACATGGACACCTCTGATATACAACAGGTTGAGGGTGACACAATTGATCAGGGAAATGTAGTTACTACAGATGCAGAACTGGTGGATTGTCCCTGCACCCATTATGAGGTTGAGGTGCCACACTGCAGGATTGGTAGAGGTGCGCTGAGGAGGCTTGCTGTCTATCCTCCACATGATGCTGGTGTGCCATTAGGTGCAGCCAAATATATATCTAGGGCTGTACTGCATGCATAGTCATGTTCTACCAGGGCCTCAGAAAGTATAGTGTGAGTACAGACATTGTGTTCCTAAAGAAATTAATGTTACTTCATGTCAAGTTTTACTACTGTTTGTGTGCAGTGATCATGGGGTTATAAAGGTTAACGTTTTGCTAGATAATTCTTCCATATTGAAATCTAAACCAATGCACAGAAGATTAATAACAGATTGTATGGAAAGAAAACAATCACTGTGTAAAACTAATTGAACTGATGCATTCAGTGGAAAAACTGCAAAAGGAATATGGAAGGAATATTGTTTGAATGCAAAAAATCTAAAAAAGTTTAACATCAGGACCAAGGCACACAACTTCAGGAGGATTTATTACCAGAAGACCAAGATACTTGATAAGGTGAGACACAAAAAATATACAAAAATGTAAAAGATGTTGAAGTATGACTTTGAAAACTGAAACAAACAAGCTGGGCAGACAAATTAAATACAGCATGAGACAAGATTAATAAAAAGTTGAAGAAAATTTATATAAATATATTGAGCATGATAGAAAACCATTTTATACATATATAAGATGTGGTAGGAGTAAACACATACAAATTGATAAACTGCACGAGTAGATTCTAGAACATATTCTCAGACACAACAGATTATAGATACATTTACAAAATTTTATGGAAAGCAGTTTAGCTCCACAAAGGGGGTGATAAATTATCCTAGTGACATCAGCTAACCTCGGATACTGTAATCAAATTAGATTATACTAAAAATATCTACACAAACCTGGGGCAGGATTCATGATGGCTTGCACGGAGTCTAAGAGCCGTGTAAGACTCCATGCAGCCATCGCGATCCAGGAACAGGCCGAAATCCTGTGTAAGAGAAAGCTAAAACGACTCTTACATGGGCAGGGCGTGGATATGCTAATCACCCCAGTTGCAGCCAAAAGGCATGCAAATGAGGTAGCTTAGCGATCCAGGAAGCTGAAACCAGCCTAAGAGTCGTGTTAGTTGCAGAAATGTACTCAGTTGACAACTGAGTACGTTACTGCAAATAACACAACAGAGCCATGACAGCTCCAAATAAAGTGCTCAAATGTTACAGACAGCATGCAAATGGCCAAATATGTGGCCATTGGCATGGTAAACCGATGCAAACATGAAAAACAAATTTTTTTTTTTTTCGGAGAGTGGCGATGTTTAAACGCAGCGCAGCCCCGCGCAAACGGGCTGCGCTATATAAAACTGAAAAATGAAGGTTAGAAACCCACAAATGTGGGTTTTATGTAATGCATGGATTTGCAATGCAGGAACTAGCACACCAAAAACAACATGGCCACCGTCTAGTGGTTGCTAAGGGGGGGAGCTGAGTGTAAGGCATGTAACTAAGCATTAGTAGGCAATCCTATGTAAATGAATGGTAGGATAGTGAATCACACTGTCACATAGCAAATGAGCACAGTCCGTGTAGTGTAAGAGTTAGATAAGGGGGAGTAACAGAGTAGGAGATAGGTGACATCACAGGGGGGAATGTCAGGAAGAAAGCAAGCTCAATGGAGCAAAGTGATATGTGAAACATATCAATCACACAGCAGAAAAAGAGGAGTATCAACAGATAAGCATGGGAAAGTCAAGAAATGGAAGGTGTACACTGTGGCCAACACCAAAGTTTCTTGCTGTACGTGCATGCGCGTGTGTGCGCTGGGAGGCGCGAGTAAGACAGAGTGCTCGCGTGTAAGGCAGAGTAATCATGTAGGAGCCTGTTTAAAGCTCTGTAAATCTGTTTGCACTGGTGTGCATGTGTTTTAACCTGAATAAGCAGAATCTAGTCCGTGTAAGCATGTGTGCGCACGTGGTAGCCACTGTGAGCATGTTTTCGCTGGTATGCGCGCTGCTCCCCCCTGAAAAAACAGAGAGGAAAAGGAAGTAGGAGAAATAGTAGGAAACTAGTAGGGAATACCTGTAGAGGTAGCAGGTGAAAACAATTAGAAGCAGGCAATTACACAGGCAGAATACAAGCCCAGCCCAGCACTTAAAACACTGCAAACAGCATTGCAGTATGTTTCTCTCAAGAGATACAGGAGGACAGGAGTAAGCTAGTAGAAGTGAAAACTGAAAAAGCTGCACTCAGACCAAACATGCTAGGGGCTGCCATAGCTGTCATAAGGAGACATAGGAGACTTGCTGAGGGTGGTGACAATGGAAATGCTGGCAGACAACCAACAGTGAGGAGACGGAGAAGAGTGTACAGGCCCAGGGTCACCTACCAGGGGTTACATGAGCTGAAGATAGTGGAGCGCTATAGAGTGGACAGAAACCTCCTGCAGCAAATTGTCGAGCTGTGCAGGCCATGCCTCACACACAGAACCAACAGAGGGGAACCCATCCCAGTGGAAACCAAGGTATGTGTTGGCCTAAGAATACTAGCAACAGGTACCTTCCAGAGACCAACTGGTGATATGATGGGGATATCACAGGCATCAGCCTCCAGGGTACTGCACCAGTTCCTGGATGCCATGTCAGCACAATGTCGGTGATCATGTATATTTCCCCAATGCCCATGAGGTATTGGCCAGCAATATGCGTCTCTTCCAGCAAATAGCGGAATACCCTGAGGTAGTGGGTGCAATAGACTGCACGCACATACGCATCAAAACACCAGCCGGTGAGCGAGGTAAGGCCTACATTAACCACAAGGGCTTCCCCTCCATCAACTGCCAGGTCGTGTGTGATGTCCAGGGCATAATAATGAATGTGTGTGCTGGCTGCCCTGGGAGTTACCATGATTCCCATATCTGGCATTTGACGCAGCTGTACCAGACATTTGCCAATGGGGACATCCCACATGGACACCTAGTGGGGGATGGAGGTTATGCACTGGAGCCGTGGCTGATGACACCCATCAGAAACGCACACACACCTGAACAGGAACGCCATAATGAGGCACACGCAAAAACACATAATGTAATAGAGCGTGTGTTTCGGCTGCTCAAGTCACGGTTCCGGTGCCTGGACACATCTGGTGCAGACTTGCAGTACTCACCAACTACATGTACCAAAATTGTCATGGTATGTGCTATGCTACATAATATGATCTTGTGAAAACAGCTGCAGCAGGACCAGCATAGGGTCGGGCCAAACAGCCCCCCACCATTGCCAAGGCCATCACAGGCAGAGCATGGCTCGGAGGAGGAACAACCTGAGCCTGCCCCAGTAGGCAGAAGGATGCATGCCCAGTATGCCCTGGCCTTGGCAAAGAGGCAACACATAGCACATACCCTGGCTCAGTAGGAACCCTGGGACTGATACCCCTCTCTGACTCACTCATATAGTAACAGGGATGCCTAAAATGACATAACCCGCTCTCAAACATGTACAGGTAGTGTAGTATGTGCATCAGACAAAGGCAGCCCTGAAGCACCACCTGAGGCATGATTGCCATGTGTTAAGCAATGTAACACCATCTAGAATATGCAAACATGAAGACCCAACCTAACATCTCACCCTCACCAAGCATGATGCCACACTATGAAAACAACAAGATCAAGTACAATAATTGGCTGAGGTATTGCCGTTAGCAAGGGGGAGCACATGGCTGACAGCCTGGGCTGACATGCCGAGGAAGACATGATGCCCCACCTGCTAGGGATGGCATGCACCCAGCACACCTGGCTGTGTAGATACTGGCAAAGGCTGCTGTCACCCCCACTGTGCCTGGAATAGGTAAGTCTGGAAACACAAACCCACCAACATAGGTAGCACAAGGGATAATAACCTGGATGTAATGCTACCCAATGTCAGAAGTCTAACCTGCAAGGTGCATGCAGACCAAACCCACCACAGCATGGAGAATGGTAATATGTGTTCTGTAACAGAAACCTGGGCAAGGGCCAGAAGAGCACCCTAATACTACCAGGTTATGCCTCATACCATGCTCTACAGCTCCAAAACATGGAACACACGACAATAGGAGTGTGGCTACCAGTAATTATCAAGAATAACCACACCCCCAGGTTGGTACCACAGCAAGAAGCAGCATGGACTATCCACGGGTAAGTAACACTGTCTCAAACTGTGTACCTGTTTGAAGCCTGCTACAGACCCCACACACAAACCCAGGTACCCTAGCTAGCCTTCCTGAAGACACGTCAGAGTATGAATGTCCCAACAAATACCAAACAAGGCACACACAAAGTATGACATAGGTGGCAATCCATAATGTATGGAAGAAGTAGTCATGGACCTAGGGACACAAGTGGACGGTAACCTGTCATGTGACACACACATTGCCAAGGTGGCCAGTAAGACCTGCTATATTGCCAACCTTAATATGAAAGGATGCATATGTAGAGCTACAGAGGTCACTGTGCCCTCATACCCTTCCCTTATCAGGCCCATACATGACAAATATGCCCCAGTCCGCATGTACCTTACCTTACACATGCAGCAGTCAGAAAGACCCCAAATGTACCCCACCAACAGGATAAAGGGTCCAAACATTGGACATCTGCAGCCTGGCTGAAGAAACCACAGCCCAATTCAGAAGCATACTGCACAGTCAGAAGTGATGTATGCCTGATGTACAAGGCCATGCCCAATCCAGAATGAATGGACATGCTCCACTGCAGAAACCCCAAATCCAGCAGACACACCACAGTGAGATATCTGAACCTCTACACATAGATTACTAGGATGTGCTGAAGGGATAGATCCATAACCCAGAGGCTCAGGACACTCTGGAACAGAATCTCAGTCCATGATAGGCTGAGCTCCACACACAAACTCAACAGGAGAAATCCGTTGAAGTGCATGGGAGTTAGCAGGTGTACACTGGGGGGCATCCCTGTGTCACATCTAGGAAAGTAAACCCTACATGGGCATGATATGCACATTGCAAGGTGTGTTGAGACCCACACACAGTCTGTCCATGCTCTAACAAGGCCAGGGCAGATAGCCTAGTATGAATCTATGAACCTATGATGATACAAATTGTGCAGGACACAAAGGATTATTACACAGCTGTCCTACCTGATGGTAGGAACCATGGTGGTAATCCACAGATATGCTCTGCAGCACTCTAATATCACAAACAATACACCAAACCCACACACATTGCCAACATCCTACCTAACATATTCTTTGCAAACTCCCCACCAGCACCTAACTGTAAAATATCTATCCCAGGAGAGTGCTGGCCCCCTGACATAGCAGATGCTGAGGTAACAGCCAGCATCCACAAAGCACAGCACACAGCATCAATGGTACCAGATGGTGTCCTGGGTTGTGTCCAACAAGTACTGTAAGAAGAATGCAACAGCAAATAGCATTACTGTGCACTATCAGCCCTACCACAGGAAATGTACCCAAAGAGCGGTGTACAGCAACAGTGGTCCCACACCACAAAGGGGGTGCCTGAGTGGATACTGCAAACTATCACCTCTCAACCCCAAATATCTAGGTTGGCAAAGTAATGTAGAGGATGATCATGGATCCCATGAATAATGAGATTGGGTACCTACAGACATTGGACCCTACCCAGTCTGGCTGTCATAGGGCAGTTCCTGACCTGTACACATGTCTGACTCATGTGAAACATGCACCAAGCCCAGTGATGTGGGGAATGTTGATCACACAGCCTATCTGGACCTTGCTAAACCCTTCCATACAATACCCTAGTTGGCGGTACAGATAAGCTCACCAGCCTAACTATAAACCCCTATGCAAGTAGATGGGTTGCAAACCAGCTCAAGGACAGAACTGACCTGGCAGACATGCTGTAGCCATGGCAGACTGCAAACCAGGTACAACTGGCATCCCACAAGGCATGGTCCTGGGAACCCTCTTTTATGCTATATATGTCACATAGGTACAGGCCAACATGGAAGGACTCTGTCTGAACAGGTTTGCAGAGGACAACAAACTGGCCACCATATTGGACCCTCCAGCTGACACAAGCAACCTACAAAAGGCACACATAGAAACACACAAGTGGTGCCACAGCCATGTCAACAAGCTAAATGCAGAATAGGGTATAGTCAACCCCTGTGGAAACACAGTACATGGCCAGAAATTACCACATAGGTGTTAACCCAGTAAGTACATCAGGAGCAATAAGAGACCTGGGGACACAAGGTGACACATATCCTGCATGTGACAACCATGTGTCTGTAGTGGTTACAGAAACATACCATATACCCACCTAATCATGAAGGTAAGCACAGCTTGGTTAGGGTAGGTCAATGTGCCTCCCCAGTCATCCATCAGCAGCCTCACAATTGTGTACAGTGGCCCTTCAGGGATGTACCATAGCAGATGCCTGCAGCAACTGGAATGACCACACAAATACCCCACCAGGAGGATTGCAGAGCTGTAACAGATGCCATGTGTCGCCTGAGTAAAGTAACTGCAGCTCCACACAGTGCCATACTGCCTGGCTGGAGGTGAACTGTGCCTGATGTATAGAGCCATGATCAACCTGGTATCAATGGACATGTGGCATCATGTAAACACTGAATGCTGGTGGCCTATGCAGCTGACAGGCCTGAACCCCAGCACAGACATAAACAGGGCATGCTGTACTGATTGGTCCACAACCCAGAAGCTCACTCCACTCATGATTAAACTCCCACTACAGGATATCCAGGGAGTCCCTCAGTGACTGTCATCCAGAGGAATCAAGATGACTGGATGGGTGATGGCAGGTGTACCCTGGATATCACCTGTATGTCATGGGTAGACAGAGGCACAGCACACTAACTGTGACATATGTCATGGCAAACACCAGTAAATGTGTGTTGAACGACAAACACTCTCTGACTAGCATTACAAATGGACTAGGGCACATGGCCATTGTTTGTCACTGTCCACACAAGTTGTGGAATACATTAACAATGTCGGGCAATCATGTACTAAGCTGTCCATATCTGAACAAAATGCAACATGGTCATATCTGCACAACTGGCCCTCAACCAGTCTGGTGTGCTCACTATAAACATTACAAGCAGTGATAGGACTGAAAACGATTATACTGTCCACCACAGTGAAAGTTTTGCACCAGTACACTATACAACAATACAACTGTTTGGTCAGCAGGAAAGGATGATGACAACTGTATGCAAACTATCCCATGGTGACCCTGCAGGCACAGCATAATGCCTGTTAGGTTCAGACATACAGCAGTTGGGCAGTAAGAACACAACCTGATGTCCAACACTCAACTGTACATGTGATATATAGATGGTGTCCACAAACAAACAGAAATGTGGTGGTCCACAGATTCAAACATAAGGAAAAGGCACACTGGACATGCTTGCACACTTAGATAAATGAGATGTGGCAGTCAAGAAGCCATACAAACTGTGAACTGGGCATGCTCACACTCTTAGGCCATGTCACAGTTCAGCAGGTGCACACACATATCAGGCATTTCTATGTGTTAACACAGGAACCTCCCACAATACAGACATCTGCCCAGTGCACACAGTGAAGTTACAACAGAGACATAAGTAAAGTACTGGATCCCACTCATATGCAAACATCTCCCACAGTACACACGTTGTTTATAGAGATAGGGAAGGCTATGGCAATAAAGACCCACAAACAGTATATGAGCAACAGATACATGCATCTGACAGGTAAACATATGGCTGTAGAGTGCAATACCTGACCGTTGTCCCTAGGGAATACAGAAGGCTATCCACAGTGTATTTGGTGTCTGCCTCCACAGTACAGTAGGCCACTGTGCCTGTGCAAAGTTAATGCATAGATATGCTCTCCCCCTTACGGATGGATAGTAACAGATGTACATACCTCTTCATCCATAATGATGTCAGCACACTATACATATGTCAGGAGCAGAGATTATACCCAGTAATGCAAACAGCGCACTCTGCTAATACGTCTCTCACTAGTGTCATAACATAGTTAGGTAGGGGTTTGAATCCTGCAAGTGCCCAGTGTGTGTGTGACTGTGTATGGAGGAGTAGTGTGTGCAATTCTATGAGTATGAGAAACGTCCCTTTTGGCAACTTATACTACACAAAACATGCTGCATATTCCACTGTCGAAACACTGATGATGTCAGCACCCTATAAGTACAGCAGGAGAAAGCCGTCCCCCCCAGTAATGCAAATAGCATGCTCTGCTACTGCGTCCCTCACTAGTGTCATAACATAGTTAGGTAGGGGTTTGAATCCTGCAAGTGCCCAGTGTGTGTGTGACTGTGTATAAGGGAGTAGTGTGTGCAATTCCATGTGTATGAGAAATGTCCCTTTTGGCAACTTATACTACACAAGACATGCTTCATATTCCACTGTTGAAACACTGATGTTGTCAGCACCCTATAAGTACAGCAGGAGAAAGCAATCCCCCCCAGTAATGTAAATAGCATGCTCTGCTAATGCGTCTCTCACTAGTGTCATAACATAGTTAGGTAGGGGTTTGAATCCTGCAAGTGCCCAGTGTGTGTGTGACTGTGTGTGTGTATGGTGGAGTAGTGTGTGCAATTCCATGTATATGAGAAAGGTCCCTTTTGGCAACTTTTACTACACAACACATGCTGCATATTCCACTGTCTAAACACTGATGATGTCAGCACCCTATAAGTACAGTAGGAGAAAGCAATCCCCCCCAGTAATGCAAATAGCCTGCTCTGCTAATGCGACTCTCACAAGTAATCTAACATAATTAGGTAGGGGTTTGTATCCTACAAATGCCATGTGTAATTTTGTCACACAGTTTGTCCATGTGTGTGGGGTGTTGTTCCCAATATTGCACGACATACATTATATCAGTAATGTCAATGCACACATGATGTATGTGTGTGCCACCTACACATATGTACCTGTGAACTGCAAGAGTTCCCATGTCCGAAGCCTGCCTCATGTGAATACATGGAATATGCATCAAACAACTGTATGACTGGGGTGTTCTGTGCAGAGGCTGCATGTGGTATGTGACTATACAGTGTGGGTTGTAGATGGTGTCATCCCACCAGCGAGGGATACATGATTGGTCTGGAGCATATAGACCACATGTTGGTGATGAACAGGTGCAGCATGCTGTCACCACTTGTGGGAGTGATAACAAGTTGTTCCATAGCAATGCAGGGAATGAATGATAAGACACCTTCAGATAGGGTCTTGCAGCTAGAATAATGCTCACACTGTATGTTTGGGTAGTTGCAGTACAACCATATAATGGTGTGTGTAGAGACCGTCATATTCCCAGTGTTGTCAGGAAGGCCAAGTGTGTTTCCTGGGTATGGGAGTGTGGTGTGCACCAGGCTATGAACCTGCAGGCAGTCTAACCCACTGTGTGTTGCACATGGAGAGGCTCTGATGCTTTGTGCAGTGCCACCAGCCTGGGGGTGTGTGTATCTGAGGTGCCTTTGGATACATCCCCCCCTGTTCTGTTTTGGTGCATGTGTAGGGGATGACAAGCATGGTATCAGGAATGACCTAGCACTGATGGTGTGCACCTGGGAGCCTTGTACCAGGAGTCTGTTACTGCACGGATATTGCTGTCCCCCATGCTAAGGACAGTTTCCACTGCATGCATCTTGAGGTTTACACTGCTGCTGTTGAGTAGCATTGCTATTAGTGTCCCATCCCGTGTGCTACCTGTGTAGGTGGCTATGTAATGTCAGCCTTGTATACAAAGGCAGTATGTGTGTAGCGACAGCCTCTGCCAATATACAACGGCCCATGGGTGACAGGTGCAAGCTGTCCCAAGCAAAGCAATGCGGCATGTCCAGCATGTAATCCCACACTGACAGGCATTGGATCCCCCTTTGGATGTCACTGAAAGATACGTTAAGTGCAGAAACTGATGAACCTGTCCACATATTGTGGCAGCATTCATGGTGAGGGTGAGATGCTACCCAAAGCCAGGGTCATACCAGCCTGTGCCACAACCTCAGAGAGCCCCTCCATGTCCCCTAACATGTAGTCCAGGGAGGTGCGTCAGAGGTCATACACACTGGCACAGACAATGACTGAGTCATACTGCTACATGCCTTGTAGTGACTGCTTTTCTTGTGTTATGTGGTGGATCATAGTGCCCGATGGGCAGCTCAGCGTGACTGTCACCTTGTTCAGCCTGAGAGCAGGACCACCGTGTACGTGTCAATAGAGGTAACTCATACAACTGTAGCAGGTGTGTTGTCTAGCCATATGGCCTGACACTGTTTGGCAGACAGGCTTTGTGAGCTATGTGTCGCATGTGCTTTGCTCTGGTGTAATGTTTGCTTGTGTGTCTGCTTTGCAGGTGTCAGCTGCTCAGGCAGGATGTTATTCTGAGAGCCCAATAATGTACCTGTGTGTGTCTGTGTTTGGACTGTGGTTGTGGCAGGTCTATGGGAGACTGGTACTGTATTCACTATAGTATCCCACTCCACCTGACAGTGAATGCCAGTGCTGTGTAAACAGAGCTTAGTCCCCAGTTTGGCTATGTGGTTGCATCTCTCACATGTGTTGTATATGTATGGGAAGGGGAGAGGGTTGTCTGTGTACATGAGGCAGCTGTAACATTGCCACATGACTCACAGATTCACCAACTGGACCTGAGAGTAGATTGACAGGTGACCTTTGCACATGCTACCATAGCATTGTGACTCCCACACTAAATAACGACACATAGGACCAATGGAGAACAAGGTACTCCAGGTGACTATGTGAGGGTGTAGTGCTCCTGAATTGTTAGTGCTGGCATATATGAATGCTGTCTTGAGCAAATGTGAGGTACATCATATGCAATGTGTTACAGGCAAGCTACATGCAAACAGGTCAAACAGTGACGTTCTGTCAAGTGACACATGGACATCAGTACAGTAAGCAACACAGATGTCACTAGGGATCCACAGAGGCACTGTATATCTGCACCGCAGGTGGAATCAGTGTTTCAGGAACATAACAGGCAAACATGCATACAAACAAAGCTACAGTCAGCAGGCCTGTATGTAGACTATGCTACAACAAACAAGGTGTACGACTTCCAGTATGTAACAGTGCATATATGCAGGCACTCTAAGCCAGTACCCAGACATTCCCAGGTCAGATGGGCTGGGTCCAGCCAACCCCACAAGTGTATAGACCACGTACCTTGTAATGTTGAATAACTGGCCTGATACCCAAGTGCTCATACCTGTAATAATACACATCTCAAATAACAGACACTGAGCCCTCACTCAGCAGTTCCAGACATAGTATGATGTATGTTACCTGTCCTGGCACCACAGTATCCTTGACATGTATGGACACTCTCCCTCCTGTCATAGTTAGTTCTGTGTTTTGGTGCTGTTATGCATGGTATGAAATGTGACCTTGTAGTGCTAGTGTGCTCTTGTGAGCCCTGAACCTGCTGTGTAGTACTGCACAGATATCAACATCCTGAAACATCTGCATTGCAGAGTCGTGTGTGGACAGCATGCAACTTGCAGATGACATGGCCATCATTGAGTATCAATATGTACATTGTTGTATCCCCTGTGCTACCTATGTAGGTGGCCATCCCTTCACAGCCTCACCACCAGTATGCAAAGATGTGCAGACAGAACACTGTGGTAATTAGTATGGGTGTACAAAACAATACAATGACATTCATACTGTAACTGCATCAGGCATGCTGGTATATACCCACAATGCTATAATTACACTGTACTGTTGTCAACATCATACTATTACAATATGTCTAGGTAGTCACCCTGTGCATCAGCACCATGTTAACCTGTTCCTGCACTGATCTTACACATTGCAGGAGGTGGCACAGTTTCATCATATGCACAGGGTGTGTACCTCGTATGCCTGAGTCTACCACTGATACAACCAATTGACATGACTGTGTGTGTGTGTTGGTGAGGGACAGCAGTACAAGATGGGGCAATGTTGATGCAGTGTGTGTGTGTATAAGGTAGCCCTAGGTGTTATCACTTTGCATGTGTGTATGAATGCATACAGTCCCACCTCATGGCTGCCATATACAGATGTTTGTGGACAGCCACAGACTGTACCTGCCAGGACATACAGATCACTGTCTGTGGCCACAGACATGGTACCTGTGCCTGGCAGGGCTGCTACAGACTGTATCAGGTACCAATCCAGACTGGGTACTGTCATCAGAAGCAGGTGTTCATTGAATGGAGACAGGTCCCTGTTGGGACTGTCCAGCACCATGTGCACGTGGTCTCCTGGGGTGGTCCGATGACAGCACAGACCCAGCATTGCTGGGGCTGCTGCTGGCACTATGTGAGTGGCCGCAGCCCTGTTGTCATCCACGATGGCTGCCAGCTGCTGCTGTTGCTGGCATATGGCCACTTCGATGCCTCAACCGTCCACCATTGCCCTGGCTCATGGACATATAGTTGTGGAACAGATCTAATGCCCCCCCCAATGTCTGTCAATGACCTCGGTGAAGTTGCTGATGGCAACTGCAACATCAGGCATACTGTCACTCATGGCTGTGCGACATGCTCTCAGCTCCCTCAGACCCTGTCTGGTGTACCGTTCCATACGTGACTGTGCCTGCATTACAGCCCGGAACATAGCTGGGATTGAAAGACCTCTGTGGGCACGTCTGACAGGGGCGGTACACCCACGGATGCTCCCACGAGAACCCATGGACGTCTGCCTGTGTGGTACCAT
Organism: Protopterus annectens; assembly: GCF_019279795.1. Lineage (NCBI taxonomy): Eukaryota > Metazoa > Chordata > Ceratodontiformes > Protopteridae > Protopterus > Protopterus annectens. Next base: position 740,618,730 of record NC_056746.1, on the reverse strand, counting down.
GTCAGGGCCCTGGCCATGGCTGCAGTGTGGGGATGCATGTGCCACCAGTACCACATTACCCTGCTCAGTGCCCACTGTATCCTGTCCATCACCTAGGGACATTGGTGTCAAAGGATGTATTGGCAGGATGACTGTGCACATAGATGGGGTCAACAGCTGTGTAGTGTCAATTGGCTGACCAATGATGGACCCTGGCACACCTACCTGTGCCATTACACAGGTATTATCATCACTATCCACAGCAGCTGATTCAGGTTCCCTGCTGCATGACACCATAGCAGCACCAGAACCTGTGGGAGTAAGACAGGAAACACAGTTTACAATGTATACACAATGCCACCACTGATGCACACATGCACACATGCACACATGGGCACATGCACACATGCACACATGCACATATGGGCACATGCACACATGCACACACCTCAGTATATGAGATATCAACCCACAGACACAAACACACCTGCAATCAAACACATTGCACTACTGCTTCAGCCTATTATTACTATTAGTATACAGAGTAGTGAAGGTAATGGTATTACACACTCACCAGCATGGATAGGCTGCCTTGCTGTTACACCAGAGGGACCTGCGGAAAAGAGACATTCATCGTCAGTGGGCACAACTGTGCCATTGATACTGTGGGCATGTTACAGTTCAGTAGTGCAACAGTTAGCTTCCACAGGTGTACTGCAGATAGTGAGGTTATCACTAATGCACAATAATTACCAAGATAACAGCTACAAATCGAGGACACACCCCACACATGCAAAACCTAACAGTGTACAGAATGGTCACTATACACATGGTATGTTACCTGCACGCTCTGTGTCCTGCTGCTGTGTGGCTCCAGCCTCCATCATTACACATGTATGCTGTTGTTGTTGCTGCTGTGCTGGAGCCACAACACTCAGGAGTAGTCCCTCCAGTCTGGTGAGGAGGGGATGTCTAGCCACCCCACCACCTGTGGCAAGCTGCTGCCTGTGGATATCTGATGCACGCTGACGGACATTTCTAATTAAATCACTGCAGTGATGGCGTACCTGCTGATATGTCTGGATATATGTGCCTATGTCATTTACCCAATGGACCAGGTCTTGCCACAGTGCAGCCCTCTCCTGCTGGTTCTGGCTGGTGTGGGAAAAGAGTACAGCAAAATCCCACACCAGGCTCTGGTGTATTTCCTCCTCTTCTGCAGCGGAGTAGACTGGGTTCCGCTGGTGAACTATGTCCCTGAAAATGAGAAGGGAAATTTGTCAGCAATATCTGTCAGCAGACTATAGCACACATAATACACATTATACTTGACTGCAGTGATATAACTTAGGCACCATATATAGCATCTGTCTGTCTATTGGGGGATACACATGTACATGACCAGATATCAGTGCTCATCCGACAACTGTGCAACAGTACCTGGCACACTCCATACAACAGACTAGTATACTGCAGCAGTCAACGCACTGTTCCAGGTACAATACACGACCCCACACTGGGGGTTTGAATCAAGGTACTGTATGGCGAACATTATCAGCCCATGCACTGCACACAATGCACGTTACATATTTCACTGGTACTGCACACTACTCTTACTTGTCATAACCCTACCTACACCACAGTGACATACAGGGTAACACAGCACAACATATGGCAATGTAGTATGTGTTGATTGCAATACCCCACACACCTGTCTCTGGCCTCACACCATGGACACACACTACCATGACAGACAGACAGTCATGGTGAGCAATCACACCAGTACACAACATGTACCCAGTCACTAGCACGCTCATTCCACCTCACATATTCCATCTGCAATGTGCTAATTGGTGTGCATTGCGTCCTAGGTAGGTAGTGTGCTTTTGGCCCTGGGCCTACAGCAGCATACTGTTATGCTATCCTGCCCCTTGCGACACATGTGTTATGATCGTACCTGCTCCTTACAAACAGTTACACAGGGTGACTCATATGGCATATTACCTATCAGCATAACATTCAGCAGGGGTATGTCTGACATCTACTCATGGGGGGGCTTGCTTCTTAATTCTGTGTGGTCTACTACAGGATATGTCATATCTGCGGGTAGGGTCCCGTACCTCCACCATGTGCTCTATACTGCAGTGACAAGGATGACAGATGTAGGTAATTTGTGTTGTGGATGTTGGAGGTGTTACCATGGCTGGGAGACAACTGTCATGGGTGTGACCGAACTATGTATATCCAGCAGTGATAACCTCTATGTAGGTAGTCTGTGTGCGCTCTGTGGTGTTTGAGTGCATTGACACAGTTACTTGCAGTTACTTGCATATGTCTGCGTCCTTCACCATATCTGTAGCTGTCATGGGAGGTACATACTGTGTAAGACGTTGTGGGGTGTGGAGGGGTACAGTGACCTACATGTCCATAGCTGACACACCATGTCCACTGACACATTCCATATACAGGTATTACAGGACTAGTGTGCCACTGTGTGTATCAATGTGGAGCCTATTGTGCACTTGTTGACCCTGTTTCCCCCCTGACACATGCAGTGGTGGGCAGGCATGTACATATGTGGTGGTTACTGGTGTCAGTGTGTTTGAATGGGGTATGGTACTCCAGTATCCACACTGGTGTTCACTCCATGCCTGTGACACCAGGCACCTGTAGCAAGACATCTGCACACATGTACCTCACACAGTCTATATATGTGTGTATATATATATATATATATATATATATATATATATATATATATATATATGTATTGATATATTTCTATCTGTATATGGATATATATCTGTTTGTATATATGTATATATCATATGTATATCTAGATGTAGATATATACATATAGATGTGGGGAGAGAGGGGGAGAGAGTGAGAGAGAGAGACACAGGGTGAGTGTGAGTGTGAGGGGGTGGGACAGAAAGTGAGAGATAGTCATATACAGACATATCTGTTGTCAGTCAGATCTATCTGTATATGTGTAAGTCTCTACAGATATCTATATATGTATGAGTGTATTACATATATCTGTACTTACATATTCTACCAATCTCAATGTCTGTGTAGTACGTGAGAACCTGATTCAAGGCTCCTGAGAGCACACCAGTGGTACCAGGCTATACCCCGTATCATGCATTTTGGCCCCAGGACTCAGGACAAAACGGAAAGGGAGGGGGTGTGTCCAAATTCATGGAGGACACACACACCTTCAGGTTAGTGGCAACACATGAAGCATCACAGACCATCCAGGTGCAGATAACCATAGGTAAACCTGCTATACAACTGGCAGCATGTTACAGACCACCCTCCCGATCTCAGGGACCACAGTCGGCCTTCCTGTAGACATTGGAGGATATGAATGTCCCACCACACACCATCATATTGGGATAGTGCGACTACCCTAACATACACTGGGTGCATTATTCTAGCCCAAGCACCCTAGCGCAAAGGTTCCCGGTATTCACTATGTCAAATGCAATGGAACAGCTAGTCACCTCTCCCACAACAGGAGATAATATACTAGACCTGATCATCACAAACATGGGGACAATGTGCTACACACTGGAAGGATACCCCTCACTAGTCACATCTGACCACAGACTAATCACCCTGGATATACATATCCCACCTCCCCCACAACACAACACAACAGACTACAGTGGGAGACCTCTCACATGCCGACTTTACATGTCTTATAACTGCGTTGGTATCCTGAATGCCCACTGGCCAGTGTAATCCACTTCCCACAATGCAGACACTCTCACATATGCTTCTACAGACATCTCCAAGAATGCATGGATCATGCAATCACAAATGGAACCATGACCCTCTCCTCCAAGGGCAGGAGTCCTGTCTGGTGGACCCCAGCATTGAACATCTTGTATAACAACAGATGGTAGCTACGGCACGGCAGAGCATACTTCCATAGAGCTACGGCGTCTCCCATCAGCAGTAGTAGTAGACAGATGGGTTTTGTCATACAAACATGCAAGGCCAACAATGAGAGGGACATCGCTAAGGTCACTACAGATAACCACAAGGCCTTCCTCTGCTATGTTACACACCTGGGTGGGAACCCTCAGTTGTGTTCACAGTTAGTTCACAGTGACATACGCTACACTGAACACACAGATAATGCCAACAGTCTGGCAGACAGGTTCAGTGCAGGTTTCTACACTCCCTCACCCACACATGTGGAATTACTTATCCCAGCTGACTGTAACCTCCCTGTCATCTCGGATGTCCAGCTGGGAACCACCCTCAGCAGAGCTGTAAACACAGCAGCAATGGGACCCAACGGTATTGCAGGTTGCATGCTACGTGAACTGCAAGAGGAGCTACACATGCACATTACATGCTATTCAGCCATAGCCTTACTACAGCATATGTACCTGGACACTGGCATACAGCAACAGTAGTCACACTCCACACAGGAGGCACCTCTACAGACCCTGGTAACTACCGCCCCATACGCTTAACCAGCCTGGTCTGCAACACTATGGAAAGGATCATTATGGTACCCATACACAGAGACATTGGGGACTTAGACACTTGATCCCACCCAGTTTGGCTTTGTAGAGGGCAGATCCTGCCTTATGAACCTGGTTGACCTTTTCAAATCAGTCGCTATAGCCATTGCTGAGGGCATAGCGGTCCATACAGCCTACCTGGACTTGCCTACAGCATTCGACACAATACCGCACTCTGCCATCATAGACATGATCAACAGCTAACATGTAAATTCATATGTCACATGATGGGTTGCAAACCTGATAACAGATAGAAACCCTATAGTCAACCTCACTGGTGCCATGTCAGACTCAGAGCCAGTCACATGTGGTGTCCCACAGGGCTCTGTCCTGGGACTACTCATGTTCGGCATATCATTCTCAGATGTGGAAGCAGACATGGGAGGGTAGTGGCTGACAATGTTCAAAGATGACTGCATACTAGGCGCCATAGGCAATACACCTGCTGACACATATATCCTACTGACAGGCCTCACGGACACCAACAACTGGTGGTGGAGTCATGGCCTGACACTGCATGCCATGTAATGTATACTCATACCCTTTTGGACGGACAAAGTACCTACATATTATCACATAGACAATAACCCACTGAGTACAGACAAAGTAATTGGAGACCTGGTGACACTGTGCAATGCTGACCTCTCATTTGACACCCACGTTGCCAAAGTGGTTGGATGGACTTCCTACCTTGCCCACCTTATCATGAAGGGATTCACATCCACATCAAAAGGGGTCATTGTACCCTTATACTCCTCCCTTATCAGGCCCATGACTGTGTACTATGCCCCATTTGGTATGTACCTCACCTGGCACTTGCAACAGCTAGGGGGACCCCATGAGTACATCACCAGGTGGATCAAGGGTCTGCAACAACTGTCATATGCTGCTAGACTAATGTAACTCATGCTCTATTCCATAGCATACTGCCTACGTAGGGGTGATCTGTGCCTGATGTAGTAGGCCATGTCCAATCTGGTAGTGATGGACATGTTCCACCTCATACAATCCAAATCCATCAGAAGCACAACAGCTATGGATTTAAACCTCAGCACACATATGAATAGGACATACTGTAGGGACAGATCCATCACTAAGAGGCTTTCCATACTGTGGAACAGGATCCCAGTTCATGTTACGCAGAGACCCTCACTGACACTCTTCATGTGCATTCTTGACAAGTGGATGGGAGATCATAGGTTTACAGCAGGGGTCTTCTCTGTGTCACTACTAGACAGAGGCACAGTACACTAATGCTATTATGTAGGGGGGTCTTCATTCTGTTACTACTATACAGAGGCGCAGGTTTCTAAATCTATTCTATACACTGTCTGCAGATAGCCTAGTACTATACTATGCCACTGTGAAAATATATCTGTCTATGTATTTCTACATCCCTCTCTATCTATGTATACACATATGCATATTATATATATATATATATATATATATATATATATATATATATATATATATACATACATATCTCGATATACATATGTATACACATGTTATATATATATATATATATATATATATATATATATATATATATATATATATATACATACATATCTCGATATACATATGTATACACATGTTTTATATATATATATATATATATATATATATATATATATATATATATATATATATACTCCTTTTTAGGTCCACATATGTATACACACAGTAACGTACTGCTGAACACTCATTACTGTACAACCTACTTGTACATTGCACTACAACCTGCATTGCTATGTGCACATAGCTACCATCACATACATATGTATGTGGAGCCTTCAGTGACAGTTTCAATATGTCCTCGTCCCTATGCACATCCTCATATACATAGATACAGACCAATAACACATCCGGAGGGTTCACAGTATATAGAGTATTATAGTAGTACTTTACATTACCTGTGTTTGTTGCAGCTGTTTGTGTAGGCTTGCAGTTGCTTGGCCTGCTGTCTGCCTTTTTGCCTTGATGTTTCCAGTTTGTTATTTCTTTCTCTCTCTTTCTTTCTTTCTTTCTTTCTTTCTTTCTTTCTTTCTTTCTTTCTTTCTTTCTTTTTTTTTTGTTTTTCTCTCTCTCTCTCTCCCTCTCTCTCTGTACCTCCAGTGGGTGCAATGACAGTATTGCATGTGTGGACTGGGAGTACAGGATGCTTTTGTAGGTATCTGCACATGTCCATGTGATGGCCTCTGCACCAGTTGTTAGCCAGCATTTACTAATTGCATGCAGCCTGTTGTGTAGTGATTGCAGTTCTCACTGTGATTACAGGCCTGTGCTATAAAAAGGTCTGTTAGGTAGGCGTAGCCATTTCAGATTATCAGGGTGGGGACCATGCTGGTTTGCTGTGGACACTGTTCTGTGAGTGTAAGGGTTGGTATGTCTCTCATATTTCAGGCTGTGTTGTAGACACTGCAATGCATGTTGTTCTGTAAGCTACTGTTAGTACATTTGGCAGGGTGTCAGTGGGGCACAGTTGACATATGTTTTCACATCAGGGACATCCCTGTAACTCAGTCACAGTTGCTATGTCTGCACTTTTAACTATTCAACTATGGCTGTGTTTATCCTGCTCTGAGTATGTGTGTGGCTTGCCAGATGCTACTGTGACATTATTACCTAGTAGCTACCAACTAGCATGACTGTTTCTCAGCACACAGTACTTTTTTACAAATCCACTAGATTTGACAGTAAATATACATGACATGCTTTGTGTGCTAGACTTGTATATTCCCTTTATATTAATTCCTACTATGTTATGATATATTTCGTTCAGCACAATGTTGTTGTATAGCACTCATGGCTTAGTGGTAAGTCATACAGACTAGTGTTTCCAAGGTTCTGGGTTCGAGACTGAGGGAGGTATTTTATTTTGCTGCTGAGAAAACTACAGGCCTTGTCATTCAGAGTGACTAAGGCACTTTTAAGCAGTTGTAAGCGGGTTAGCTGGTTTGCTGAGGTCACGCATGCACTGCCGCTTAGCTTTACACACGCTTAGCTAAGCGCACAGAAGCGCACACCCGCTTACTACTGCTTAAAAGTGCTTACTCTCACGCACACCTACACTATTTTCTTTGAAAGAAAAGCAAATGGGGAGATAGGAAAGTGGTGAAAAAGGGGGTCACAAAGAGGGTAGGACAGTAGGGAAACCAGCTCGGGTTTTGCAGGAAGGATGTAGGTAAGGCCCATAGCTGCCCATTTCTTCATCAGCAACAGCTGTGCATATGTTTGTAATTTGGTGTGACATTTGAAACCTTCCACCCCTGAGATAGGTGTAAGGACAACAACAATACTTATTGTACAGCCAATTGTAATTGACAGTTTACATGTCCAGCAGACATGTGTGCAAAATGGGCAGCTATGTATGGTGCGTAATTTTTTTGTGGGTACAGAGTGCCCTTTTTTTTTTTTTTTTTTTCAGGTGAGAGTGGTATGTCAGGTACAGGAAGTCAGTATAGCTGGGGAGGTAGGTTGGGTAGGTTAACAGACAAGACAAACAAGACACATACAGGGGCAGTGTATGACACATGTGGGGGGGTTACACAATTGACAGGGATGGATGTTTGGATATCTCGAGCCCATGAGCCCACAGATGGCAACAGTGGAACTGAGATCCCCACCCATGGGCAGTTGCCACTGTGCCTTCACTGCCCAGTATGGGGCTGTGCTGGGGGCTGTGTAAGCCGGGCAGCAGGCACGCCCGTGAGTTGTGCCACCCGTGCCTCAAGTTGGCGTAGGGGCCCAAGCACAGCGTGCCGGATCTCCCTACGCACCACAGTCTGGACACTATGGAGGGTGAGTGGATGTTCTCCTCCAGCCACACTTGCAGTGGGGGGATGAGCCCCATCCCCTGCAGTGCTTCCACCCACAGGTGGCACAGGGCCACCGCAGGAGGGTCCGGTCTGGGCACTACTGTCAGGTACACTCGCCAGTTGAGGTGGGAGAGGTGGGTCCGCTGGAACCCACCTTCCCTGTCATCCTATGTTTTGCATTATGTTATGACAGTTTGGGTTAGTAACATACAATACCATTCACAATTAGTTGTAACAGCATGCATTAGTATTCCCATTAACCAAACACCCATATATTCAAGCCATTGAACAGCAAGCATAATACATGCATAATTTGAACAGCAATACACAATCCAACAACATGCAGGGTTGATTGATGGCAACAGGCCATCAGGTTTGGATGTATGAACAGGGCAGATGCATCAACGTACATGCAAATATGTATGAACCAACAGGACAAATGTCTAGGGGTGTTAATTGTGATTGCACATACCAATTTCATGTGGAATGGATTATATGTGGTTATAGGGTAGGGTGAAGAAATATTTAATTAACAACTTCAAATACCAATACATATGCTGTACATTTCTACTAGCTGCAGATATATGCACACTACAGTTCTGCCTACAGTTTCCTATGTGATAACTACTTCAGGTTGGTGATAGGAATGTTACTGCTACATCAATATACATTTCATTTTTATTCATACACATTCATATCTGGCTCTGTTCAGCTACATCATCCTGCTACATTTGCTTTATATAGCTATAGACAACTGTGGATGTTTGGTATTTCAGACAACCATACTATCTGCATATTGCAGACTGAGAGCAACATATCCAGATTTTGGGACACGCATTCCAGCTGCAGTACTGTTTTCAACACATGTTACTGTTTGGTTCTGCCTGTCACATTCATTTCATTTTGTACTGGCCGCAGTATACTTTATTCAGGAGTTATTACTACTTTATTGGTGGATTCATACCTCTTTCTCACACTTTCTCACTTGTTTTATTTTTACATTTCAGGATGGTACTTAATTCTAGGCTTTATTGACATGTTTTACCTGTAGTTATAACAATCCTTTCCAACAGTCTCACTTATGTCATGTTTCTGAATTTCAACAGGGATATATTTCACACATGTTTTACTCAGCTTCTGCAGCTGTACTTTTCAGCCTGCTGCAGGTTATGTACTATTATATTACAGGTGGGACATCTTTATTTCAGACTTGTTTCATTTTTATGTTTGGATTACAGGCTGCATCACACTTTTGTAATCAAGCAATACTTGCAAACCCTCTTACACTGTTACTTGCACATTTTATTAATTAGTGACTACACTGCACTCTTTTGCTAACTGTCATACTTATATATTTATTTACAGTTACAGGGATAGAATTACTGACCTGCCTGGTGGTGCATCCGCACCAGCCTATCGCCATAGGCTCAACGGTTTGCAGAACGGACACCTGCAGCTGTAATATAAATAAAGTAATATTGGAATACACATCTCCATAATATCAGCTAGGTTAATTTCTTATATAAATAATTGAATGTAACTTACTCAGTAGTGGGGCGTTGAGCATTTGCCGGGCCTCCTGGATCCAACGGTTCAGTTGGTCCTGCTTCCGTCTCTTCAGGTCCACATGGTGGTGACGGACCTGCTCATCAGTCCTTGGTATTCCTGTGGTACTGGTGAGATCATGTGCCAACCGGTCCCATGCCTCAGCCCTATATGCTCCCCACAGGACCTGGCCCTGCATGAGTTGGGCCTCATGATTATGGACGAGGAGCCAAACCATATATTTGGACTCCTCAATGCCCCACCTCTGTGCTCAGAAGCAACTACCCTCTCCTACACCTGACATCCTGGCTGCAAGTCTGTTCTACAATTGGTTATGCTGTGTATTCCTGCCTATGGGGCTTATATATGCCGTTTTTCCCGCACTTATCTGTGATTGGCCATTTTGGAATTATATCAGCTTCACAAAACCTGCTTTGTCATGTTCCTCTTTCTATTCATTCCTATATATATGCTATTACTGCAGTTCTAAGTACAACTGTCATGGCTTAGTGGATCAGTACTTTAACTATGGTGCATGGTATCCTGGGTTCGAACCTGGCCATTGCTTTTTATATTTTATGACTGTCTACACAGGCTAGGAGGTGTGTCTGTGTAAAGGCAGTTTTGATACAGCTTGCTCAATGCTGCCCGTCAGTTAGCTTGTTGGCGCGGTGCGCAGCTCCGCGCAAACAGATCACACTGGTTTATGCATGGTTTGGCTGTCAGCACGCACATTATGCTCATCTCAGCTACAGGCACACAGTTTCAGCGTGTTAAAATGCTGCTCAACCCCGGGCACTCATTTTATACCTATTAAACCACTGCTCACCTACGGGCACTCATTTTACACCTGTTAAAACACTGCTCACCTACGGGCACTCATTTGACACCTGTTAAAACACTGCTCACCTACAAGCAGATATCCTCAACTTGTTAGACTGTACCTCAGCTATGGGCATATCTCACATTTTTTTTTTATTTTTTTATCTCACATTTCTTCAAAATACATGTCCCATTTCATTACATTTTACATAAAATATAATTTTATATATATACATATATGTGAGGGACTTGTTTCATGCTTATTTCACTAAAAATAAAAATTGATGTTGTGGGGGCTCGAACCATGACTGCTTCCTCTTCAGCCAACATTTCTACCGCTACACTATTGCTTCTTGGCTTACTTTGCATATTTAGTTCTTATATGCTTTTCCACTGACTGCTAACTGTGGCTAAGCGCCGGGCACACCCACGCAAATGAGCGCACTCATGGGCAAACATCTTTACAACTTATATAAAAAAATATTAGATGTTCATTTCTACATTTTATGTTCATAGTCTGTGGGGGCATGTGTTGTGTTGTGTTTATTCACTTTTACACGGACTCTGTCGTGGGTGTTTACTTTCGGGACTTTTACTCTTCCGGGGGCGTGTCCGTTTGCAGGGCTCACCCTATGGACACACCCCCTACTGTCTTACATGGACTGTGTTAGCCTTAGGTGTGATTCAGCATGCCCTCATGCATATGCATGACATGCTGACGTCACACCGTTTAACTGCAGCCTCCGTGTAAGCCTTGTAACTCTTACACAGAGGCTTCGTGAATCCTGCCCCTGATCTAATCAAAGCACATAGAGGAGATGGAATTAGTAAGAATGACCTGAGAACACTTCAGCATGAACTTACAGTATCATTTTATCTGTTTTCTAGGTCATATAAATATGAGGAGATGCCTCAAGATTGTTAAACATGTCTTTAAGAGAAAGAGGTGTAGGACAAGCCCAGAGTCATACTGACCCATATGTTTATTTTGTGTCATGGAAAAATAATGGAGAAGGTTATATTAGATAAATTATTGTCAGAACTGGAAAGGTTGGGACTTGAAGCCATATCTCAGCATCCATATATTGAAAATGGAACTGTTACTGTCTGTAACATGATCTTTTATAACAATATAATAATAGCTTTGAATGAAAAATTGTGCTGTCATGTAATTTATATAGCTTTAACTTCAGCATTTGATAGGGCCATACACAAAACATTTTTCAGTAAATTAGAACAACTAGGTATTGATGTACTCTTGATAAGATGGTAGCGGCATGGTCCATAAATAGGACATGGCAAGTATCATACAGCAAATGGGCAGGTGAAATTTGAGGTTATAGTCAGGGTGTCCCACAGGGCTCTATTCCAGGCCGATATTTGTCTAGATTGTATCTTTCTGATCTATCTTTTTCATTTGAGGTGTTTTATAGTCTCTATACAGATGACTTGAAATGGGTAAACTGATTACATGTGTTTCATATAGGGCATATCCACAAAAGAACTTGACTAAATTGACCATTTGAGCACAGGAGAATAATATGTGGATAACTACATCAAAATGTAATCATATCAGATGTGGGACACATAAACTGAAAAGTGAATATTCAATACAGCACACAGTAATTGAAACTCTAGATTCATTTAAGGACCTGGGTATATGAGTATATCCATCTTTGATTTTTCTAATCATATCAACCAATTGGTTAATAATGGTTATAGAACTATAGGTTGTATACAAAATTTATAAAGTCTAGGAAATCAGAAGTGATGAAGTCATGGCTTGTTTGTTACAACAGACTCAAACATGAGTATGGAATAACAATATGGAAACCTTACAAGAAAACAAGCATGAGTAAACTGCAAATACGGCAGTGGAAATATGCCAATGGCATCCATGGATATGAAAATTTTAAGTTAGTATAAAAGAATAAAATATGTGAACTTGTACAGTGTCTGATATAGATATTTAAGAGGAAACCTTATTCAGGTATATCGAACATTTGGAAACAATTACCTCTGGGAATGTTTGGGGTTATCAAAAAGTAGTAGAGAAATAAGACACAATGTGTGTAGAAGATTCTATAGAAATGAGAAGTGTACTAATTGGTTCTCTGAGAAAGTAGCTGTTGCATGGAATAGACTACCAAATTACATTAAGGCAAACACTAGTTTAGATATTTTTAACAATAGCTTGGACACATTATGGGAACAACTGCTCTGGTATAGTGGTAGACTAGAAGGGCATTATTACCTGTCCTTTGAAATATATGTATGTATGTATGTACATATGTACTAAACATAGTGTATTCTGATCTGTGTGACTCTCTGAACCATGTGAGTGACTCCTTGGACCGATGAATGTCATACTGGATCAGGCAGTTATGTCTGTGATGGAATGTCTGCTGGTGGAGAGTGGGCATCCATGTGACCAGAGAGCTGCTACTTCTTCTGGTGTTAGCAGATGGGCCATGCCAGATCCTGCTCCCATAGTGGCACTACTTCATTTGCTTCATTAGTGATTGTTGTATTCACACCCAGACATGGCATGCTATGGGGCTGTGGTCCTGGATATTGTCATAAGGAGGCCTCATCCAGAAGACTTCACTCACATTCATGTAACACCCTGACTTCTAGCCTGGGCCATGGAAGTAGCAATGCAACTCCTGGCAGAGGTATTTCTTATGGTCAGGGGTGGTGACATTGGAACTGACTACTCTACCATGCATGGCTCATACCTGTCCAAGGTGCCAGGACGTAGTGCAAGCACAGTGCTTGATTCTATTCATGCAGACACGCACACATTGAAAAGAAAATCACTTGCCCATACCACCTCACAAACAATCAAACTATCCAAACAGTACTGTTGATTGCTATACATCTGTTGTTACTGGCCCTGAACACTGCATACAGTGATAGATACATGTGTTTCTTACTGGCACACACACTCTCACTTCTTTGGTGTCAGTCTTGACTTACTGCCAACCCCCCAACCACCCTTTGCAAATTATGATGACTGTGCTCTGCCCTTTGCACATGTCTTTGTGACTTAGGGTTTCATATACATCTGATGCACACAGCAGATAGCTAATGCTTACTTGCACACAGGATTGCATTTATCATTATGTATTGCAGAAGAACAGTTTTTAATTTCTTGTTCCTTGTCATTTGTGAATGATTGCCTATATAATTGTTGAACCACACTGCATTTCAGTTAGTATTTTAAGGAAACAGTCAAACCAGTAGGTACTTCAGTCTTGCTTCTTGACGTACTTGTGCAAATGAGGGTATAATTGACCTACCTGTTCCATGTTTTTAGACAGTGGTCAAAAGAAATGCCTGATGCACAATATTGGTTAGAATACATAACTGGATATTGCAAACATCAGACATGAGCTATTACTGATCTAATTGTACATCTCAGACAAATTCTCTGCTTAGGGGCATATACATATTTCCATATGAAAGTACTCTGTTATGTAACATTTTTATTTTCATTACAGGTTGCACACTTATCTTGTCATTACTGCAGGTACAAATTATGTCCTTGGGGGTTATCCCTGTCTGATGCTATCAGAATACAAGCATTACATGGTAAAGTAAAGGTCATGGAGTTTGACAGGTAACATTTTTCCTATCTGTATGTGCTTGGGAGCTTAGGTTTTGACCTAAGTAGTGATTGTGCGTTCTGTCCTTTGCCTTAGTCACAGCCAGAGCATACTGTGCACGCCTCCATCTGTCAGCACTATCTGCAGCTGGTGGTTCTCCCTCAGTCTCCTCATTTGTATCTGTTGCTGCGGGACAGTGGTCAACCTAGTAAGCGGTCCAACTACCACAGACTATTTCACAGAGACTTTCAATCACAAAGCAGGCATGTATTTGACTGAATAAAGTTAATACACAGCAAGGTTCTTCATGTTAAATGTGCTGATGTTATGCAATGGCAAAATTCTCAGTTCTCAGTAAACTTGTAGGAGTAAGGCCTTGTGGCAGAGCTCCTGCAGTACTGAGGTCGGATGAAGTGACTGTAGGCTCTGCTCTGTGAAGGAAGATAGTGATAAGAGGAGTTGTTGTGCTGTGGTTGGATTGAAAACCATGTTGTGCATCAGATAGGAGGTTGTTGGATAATAGGTGAAAAGCCAGGTATGAATATATTTTTTCAAGAATTTTGGCTAGGGGGTATAAGATTCCTATGGGTTTATAATTAGAGAGATCACTAGAGTTCCTTCCTTTATGCAGTGGGGTAATGTATGATATTTTCCAGAAGAGAGGGATGTAGTTTTCTGTAATAGAGTAGTTGATCAGAATAGAGATGGGATAGGAGATTGCATCTGCTACTAGTTTAAGGAACTCAGAAGGTATATTGTCAGCTGCAGTGGAGGTAGGTTTAAGTTTGCTGAGTAGTTTTTTTATGTTGCTGGTTTGGATAGTCTTAAAATGGAAGGTATCAACAGTATCCGAGTTGAAGGAGATTTTTAATAGCAGACCAGAATTTTTGTGAGTTGTTGTGGTGTTTTAAATGAATGTCACTATACATTTTTTTCTTATCTAATTTTACTTGGGTTTTGCTTTGTTTCTAAGGTTACGGTAGTGGTCACGGTTGGCTTGGATTTTAGTTGGTGTGCCATTGCACAACAAACATCACATGTGCTGTTACCTAAACATCCTTTACTTGTCACCATGTTATTATTTCTATTATGCTATTGGCCATACTGAATACATTTAGGTTGAGGGAGACATTCTTTGTTTGCAAAAACAAGTAGCATATTCAAAAATGCTTAATTTTTCTTGTACTACTGTCCTTGTTGAGCATTTTTGGTTAATACTTTCACGTTCTGAATTTTTAGGATTTTACCTCTCAGCATATTGTGGGCACTGTTGCAGCTGTTTCAGTGATAATTATTTCATTTCACTTATAGTATCTGCTTTGCTTATCTGTAAGATCTTAACAATTAATACTAGGTGATCCAATCCAACAGGATAAGTTATTAATTCTTTTAAATTTTGTGGGTTCAGGTTCCAGAGCTTATCTAAACAAACCTGTCTTGGTTTGTGATTGACTATGGATTTGTCTGATTTTTTTATTAATTTGCAGCTGAATACGGATTCCTTAAATGAATATACCACTAATGATTTGCTAAAACCCAAAAATCTTGTACAGTATAATAAATGCTATGTATATTTAAAGGTAACACCTGGTAACAATGGTGACCTGCGTTCCTCATGTCAAAAGCTGGATGATTTGCTTACCATTATAGTAATAAATCTAGACTTACCGATGATGATTGCACTTCTGCAATTGGCATGGCTTGGAGAACTGTTGTTACATATATTGATGACTGGACTGGTAAAATAAATAATGTCAGGAAATGAGCAAATAGAACACATGTAGAAAAGGATGTGCCTATTGTCTGTAAAGATTGCTCAGCTCCTATGAAACAAGATGATGCCCGTGACATTACAATTCTGTATACAAGTATTTAGCAATCTGAGCATTCAAAGCATTTAGAAGGAAATAAACAAATAAGGAAAGGAAGTTCACAAGAAATAAAAAAGGAAGAAAAAGAAACTGATAAATGCCTGTAGAGTAAAGAGAATACGTAGTAAAAAGGACACTGCTTTGTTATGTAACATACAGGCTACAGGGAATGATAACATTTTTCTATCAGAAAACCTTCAGTTTACAGAAAAAGACAACATTTTTCCAAAAGAGAAGGTAGAAAAAGATGCAAGGGGCAGGTGAAAATGAAGAAATCAAAACTGAACATGGAAGGATTGAAGAACATTACTGTAAGAAAAAAGAAGAGAAAGACAGATTTGACAACATGGCTCAAGCTGTGGATGTACAAAGGCAGCTGGATGAGAATTGTATGTTTGCAAATTTGATACGCAATGAAAACTGGGAATAATAAGACTAATGGTGATGAACATCATTCCTTTGTAACAATTGATGGAGCAGATATTACTGAATTAAAAGTTGAAAATTCTTCAGATCTGGTCAGAAAAGATATTCATGTAATTGGATATTCAATTATTAGAGGGACTGATGCTTACATTTGCAGAGAAGATAATTAACATTGAATATTGTTATGCTTGCCAGGACCAAAAATACAGGATGTGAGTCAAGCCTTAGAATGCCTTAATGTAAGGAAGTACGGATCTGTTTTTATTCACATCAGTACCAATGATCTCATCCACAAGGACTCTTTGTTTGTTAGTAGGGAACTTACAGCGTTCTTAGTATAGCTTGTACAGGCGTTAGGATGTATTTTTCACAAATCACATATATCAAAGAGAGTCAGGTTACCATGAATGAAAAGATTTTTTGGGGTAAATACCTACATGAAAAACTGTCTTGTTTTAAAAAATAGAAATGTGTAGAGCATCCAAGCCTAATTTTGGGCTTACTTGTGTCCAGACAGGAGGGTGTGCATTTGTCCAGGTCAAGTAAGAGAATTTCTGCAGCAGATGTTTTGCAATATTTGACAAACACAAGCAAGGCCAAAAATGTAACAGTTCAAAGATAGCAACATTTGATGCATCTATGATGGTTGCTATTGCTAGTAGCCTTAAAAATAACATTTTCTATTGGAAAATTTGCTACATTCCCACAAGATTGATGTTATTGTTATGTAACATGGTTAAAGAACAATTGACTGAAAACCAGTTCTGTCAAATTATAAATATTTTTACTGTAATAGACAGTCTAACGAAAAAAATCAGGTGGGGGTATTATGACAGAGATTAAAGATAGTTACGAGACTTGTGATTATTACATGTTCACTGATAACACCGATACTATAGATTGTGTAACTGTGTCAATAAAGACCACCCTGGAACATATAAGAATTGTTGGAGTGTATAGACCACTAAAGTCAAGTGCTGAAGACCTGGAGGAAGTCATACATTGTTTGCATGAAACACAGGCGGAAAGAATAATATTGGCTGGAGACTTAAATTTATCAGAAACAGAAAGGAATAACATTGATTCATCAGCATTAGTAAGGAAATTATTTGCAAAGTATGTTCAGGAACAGCAATTGCTTCATATTATTAAAAAAAAATAATAATAAAATAAATAAATAAAAAACCTACCAGGGAATGGAACATATTCCACATTGTTTGTATTCCTTAAAAAAATGATGCTTCATGTCAGATTTTACCACTGATGATGTGCAATGATCATGGGGTTATAAAGATTATTTTTTTCTAGATAATTCTACCAAACTAAAATCTAAACCAATACACAAAAGATTAATTACAGGTTATACGGAAGCAAAACAGTCACTATGTAAAACTAATTGGAATTAATGCATTCAGTGGAAAAACTGCAGAACGAATGTAGAAAGTATTGAATGAGAAATTGAGTGCAAAAATTCAAAAAATGTTTAACAATAGGATCTAGGCATGTCATATCAGGGGGATATATTTCCATAAGAACAAGATACCTGATTAAGGTGAGAAACAAAAATATAAGAAATGGAAAGCAGGTTGATCTACGCCTTTGAAAACTAAAATAAATAAATTGGGCAGACAAATTAAGCACAATGTGAGACAAGATCAAAAACATTTTAAGAAAATATATATAAAGATATTGAGCATAATAGGAAACCATTTAATAGATACTGAAGATGCGAAAGGAGGAAAAACATACAAATTTGTAAACTCGGTGTAGATGCTAAAACTTATTTTCAGACACAACAGATTACACACACACACACACACACACACACACACACACACACACACACACACACACACACACACACACACACACACACACACACACACACACACATCTATATATATATATATATATATATATATATATATATATATATATATATATATATATATATATATATATACACACACACACACACACACACACACACAAATATATATATATATATATATATATATATATATATATATATATATATATATATATATATATATATATATATATATATATATATATATATATATAGATATTATGTAAAATGGTTTAGCTCCACAGGAGGTGGTAAGTTGTGATAAGTTGTCCTAGTGACATCCAGGTAACCTCAGATAGTGAAATATCAGTTTATATTGAAAAAATGCAAAATGGATCCAAACAAAGCACAGGGAGAAGACAGAATTAGTAATAATGACAAGAACACTTCTGCAAGACCTTACAGTACCATTATATTTATATTATTTACTAGGTCCTATAAATGTGGCAAGACTCCTCAAGATTGGAGGCATGTGCCTATTAAACATGTATTTAAGGGAAAGAGGAGTAGGACAAACCCAGAGTCATATAGAGCCTTCTGGCTACTTCCATGTTGTAGATAAATAATAGAGAAGGTAATATTGGATAAGTTATGGTCAGAATTGGAAAGGTTGGGACTGGAAACCATATATCAGCATACATAAATAGATCTATTATCACTGTAACACGATATTCTATAAAATATCAGCTATGAATGAAAAATTGTGCTGTTATGTCATTTATATAGATTTAACTTCAGCATTTGACAGGGTCATACACAAAACACTTATTAATACATTAGAATAACTAGGTATTGTTGTACTCTTGATAAGATGGATAGCTATAGGACATGACAAGTATCATACAGCAATTGCACAGGTGAAATTTTTGGTTACAGTCTGGGTATCCCAAAGGGCTCTGTCCGAGGCCCATACTCAATTAGATTGTATATTTCAGGCTTATCTTTTTCATCTGAGGTGTTCTACAGGGTCTATATCATATATTCAAAGTTTGGAAACTTTGAACATTAAATAATCGAATTTTAAATGTTTGAAGTTTCAAACATCGAACATATGATTAAAAAACAAAAACAAACCCAAACCCAAAGCTAACTGTTGTAGGCAGGGGGGCAAGCCTCCCTGCACCCCCACACCCCCTGCACTTTAAATATACCAACTCCGAGACCAAACTACAGTGCAGTAAGGGAAATCTTCCCTTTACTGCATTAAAGTGTGATCTCAGAGTTGGTATATTTAAAAAGTGAGGGGTGTAGGAGGTGCATCCCCTCTGTGGGTGGTGCAGGGGGCACAACAGTTAGGTAAGTTCCCTTTCTTTTTTTTTTTTAAATCATATGTTCGATGTTTGAAACTTTGAACATTTAAATTCGATTATTTAATGTTCAAAGTTTTCAAACTTCGAACATATGATATAGACCCATTTTACTGTGTATGCAGATGACTTGAAATTATCTAAACTGATTACACGTGTTACAAACAGGGCAGTTCTGCAAAAGACCTTGACTGAATTGACCATTTGGGCACAAGTGAATAATATGTTGATAAATACATCAAAAACTATGCATATGGGATTTGGGAGTCATAAATTGAAAGATGAATGTTTAATACAGGACACAGTGATTGAAACTCTAGATTCATTTAAGGACCTGGGTATATGAGCAGTTCCAGCTTTGATTTTTTTATAATCATTTCAACCAATTGAGTAATAATACTTAAGAACTATAGGCTGTTTAAAAAGATTTATACAGTCTAGGAAATCAGAAATGATTAAGTTATTGTTAGTTAGTTACATTAGACCCTAACTTGAGTATAAATAACAATATGGAAATCTTATAAGAAAAGAAGCATGAGTAAACTGGAAAGAGTACAGTGGAAACATACCAAGAGCATCCATTGAAGTGAAAATTTTGTGAAAATTTAAGTTATTACGAAAGACTAAAATATCTGAACTTGTACAGTGTTTCATATAGATATTTAAGAGGAGATCTTATTTGAGTATATAGTGCATGTAGAGACAGCTATCTCTGGGAATGTTTAGGGTTATCAAAAAAGTACTAGAGAAGCATCAGATAATCTACACAGAAGAATTTACAATTGTATTTAGATATGTTACCAATTCATGTAACACTGTACAAATTGCAGAAGGAGTCATTACTGGGCACGTTGCGGGTGCTGCAAAGAGCACTTTTGGCTGATATCAAAGAATGAAAGAATGCAAATTTCATGAACTTTAATCATACTTTGACTTAGGAATGGGGTCCATTCCCATCATGGTATTAGAAACCCAAAAGACTTGGAAAATTAAAAAGGCACAAAGCATTCTATAGGAATGAGAAGTGCACTAATTTGTTCTATAAAAGAGCAGCTGATGCATTGAACAGACTACTAAATTACATTAAAGAAAGCGCTAGTTTAGATATTTTTACAGACAGATTGGACACCTATTATGGGAACAACTGTTTGGGTATATTGGCAGGCTAGAACGGCATTGATACCCATGCTTGAAATATTTGTGTGCATGCATCTATGTTTTGTCTTCTCTCTTATCTTCAGAAGAGTTCTGAGAGTTAACAAAGGAGTGTTGTTCCATATAATTCATGACAGCTGAAAAGCACAAGGCTGTACTGCACAAATCTAAAGGCTTGGAAATATATTAACTAAACTATATCTGGTATTTGCTCAAGAAATGCTACTTCTTTATACAGGAGCACATTGTTTTTCAAAGATGCCAATGAGCTTGAAGAAGCTTTCTTAAAATTTCTTTGACTTCTGGGCAATCATTTGCTTCTGTTAATACAGTTAAAAATGAGTGATAATGATAAACAAGGGATTCCCTCTGTTTTTCTATATATCATTTAAGTAGAGCAGAGCTACCTTTGAAATTATGTTTGTCATTTCAGCTTTTCCCAGTTAGGGGTCGCCACAGCAGAACGCCGGTCTACTTATAATTGGCAGTAGATTTTTTTCATGGTGCTGAGTTGCCAACCCAATGCCCAACCTTCAGCAAAGGCATGCCCCTTCACACATGTTATTCGGAGGCCACGCAACAGCGAGGAGGACATGCAGACTCCACACAGAAGGCACTCCAGCCGTGAATCGAACAGGAGAACCTCTTGCTGTGAGGCAACAATGCTACCGCTGTGCCACAGAATTCATTGTGAAAATACATCCTTTGCTAGATTCACATATTGCCAAAAGAGAGAAGCAGCCCAAAAAACAGAAAGGTTTCTTACAGTGTGAGGGGGAGTGAGGAATCTTCAACTGAAATAGGGTATGCTATTTTCACATTTGATCCCTTATTGCTGGCTTGTGAGATTCCTAGTTTCTTCCAGTGATTGTATAGTCAGCAGACCCTTTTCTACCCTTTCCTCAGCAGAGATGAGCAGGCCACTGGCACCTTATCCTCTTCTTCCTGGTTGAGTCTACAAGTGGCATGAGTCTGTTCTCAAGCTTGAGTCACTGGCAGTGTGGATAAACACTTTGACTCTATGCCATCAAGATGACTGAATTAAGCTGTCGTAAGTAAAATATATACTTGGGATTGCTTCTGATGTGAAACTATAATTCTAAATGTGTACTAGGTAAAACTACCATGCTCAAAAGTAGAATTATCCAACAGTAGTTTTTGATGAAGCCATCCCATTAGGGTAAACATGTGAAGCTCTGACTACAGAACAGGTGACCCAAGTTTAATTAGTGGCACCAGCAACTGAAACATCTGGCAGGGAGGATGGATATGTCTGTGTGGATGTGTCCATGTGACAAATCATTTGAGTCTTTACACTGTGTTTTACTTGTATTCTGCTTTCAATTAAATATATAAACTAGGAAAGAGACCAAAGCTGTGTTTTTTATGAGTCACAAATAAATTTAGAGTAGGTCAGTTAAGGTCAATTACCTTCAAACTGAGGATAGATCTAGGAATGAAACCTTCTATTTAAGGGATAAAATAAAATATTTCAAGGCTGAAAAACTCACTCAGACTCTGCCATAAATTGCAGTGATGGCAAGGTTAGTTTGTTTTTGCTTTTTTGTATTTTATATTGTTTCATTGCCTTCTTTTGCTTTGTATATTGTGGTATATTTTCTTTACACTGTGTTTTACTTGTATTCTGCTTTCAATTGCATATTTAAACTAGGACAGAAACCACAGCTGTGTTGCTTGTGAGTCACACAGAAATTACATTCTCCCTTACCCATGCTCCCTGTTGTATTTTTAAACTAAAATGTCTGTCTAGAATCCTGTTCCTTGTGTTAATATGACCACATATCTCCTTCCCTGTCTGCTTTCATTGGGTATTGTCAGCAAGCACAAAATTTAAAAATATGTAAGCCACAAACTGAAAAACTCAAAAAACAAAAAAAGAAGGCAATAAAAGGAAAACTCCAAAAGATGTATTATTGCAAGCGCTTTCGTCCACTCTTAATAATGATGAAGTTCATTTATTAAGAGTGGACAAAAGTGCTTACAACAATAAATCTTTTGGAGTTGTCCTTTTATTGCCTTCCTTTTTTGGTTTTTGAGCAAGCATAAAATTGTCATTTTGTGAAATCGCTCACTTTCAGCAATTTACATTTATTGGCCATCTCACTCTTTTCATAAAGCCAGAATACTAAATGCCCACCCCTTCCAATCTATCTTGCTCTTTTAAAATTAGTGGTTGAAGCTTGAGTTACATTCTCTTTCATATCTAAATGCTTAGTGCACTCTGTAACTCTTAGGAAATTAACCCATTTTTCCATCTTACCTTTAAAATATGCAACATCTTGTCCAAGACCACCAATTATCTGAGAGCCTACAGTCCACCTCTCAGTAATCATCTTGAGATTATGGATTCTTTTTTTCTACTGGTGAGAGAAACAGCATAAGGACATTATTTCCTGTAGACAGCTGATTACCAGAAAGCCTGATAACTGCTTCATAGGTGCCAGCTTGGAATTTATTTGTGTTAATAGTTTTCCGTGGTGAGATAAGGAGCAAAGGGCATTGATTCTTGACTGTTTCTGATTGGGCAGTGAGTGTCTGTGTGGTGCCTTCCTTACTGGCCTGGCAGCTATTCTAGGCATCCAACATGAGAGGGCTACAACAAGCCTACAGACCCCTGCATCATCTGGGACAAGACTGTTGTTCACCAAAGAGCCTCTGGTCTGCTTCTCATCTTGGGATTGGTACTACTCTTTTTTTCCTTGTGTCAGAAGAAGCAAAGAGGTATTGTATCCCAGTAGAGTGAAGCTGAGGTGAGACCAGCACTAGCAGTAGCCAGGCAGTAGCCAATCAGGCAAATCCCCTCTTCTAATCCTTCCTGACAATGCTAATTATTTCTTTTTAGTAAGTACTACTTGATTAGTTGCTGTCTAACATAACTTCAGAATATCTGCCTAAATACCTCATCCATAAATCATCAAGGCCTACTTATTAGGTTCTCATAATAGGTTCATAGGTTCATAGGTTGGTACTAGGCTATCGGCCCTAGGGCCTATACAAGCCTAGCCATAACAATTCCCTGGCTATTTCTCCCCACACTAGTTACTTCCCTGGACCCCTGTCTAGCAGGGTGACTGACGTGATTCCCAGGTTGAATTTCCTTTCTCCCATCCAATCATAAAGGTTTCTTTTGAAGAGGGCCAAAGAGACGCTCTGCTTGACATGTATGGGCAGTCTATTCCAGAGTCTAGGGAGTCTCTGGGTCAGGAACCTATCCCTCCAGCATGTTTTGTTTATTGTGATGACAAGATTTAGATCCCTAGAGCATGTGGCTCTGAGGGATTGGGATTTCTTTAAGTGTAGCATGTCCAACAGTTCTGGGTTTGAAATGACCTTGTATATTAAGCAGAGATCGCCTCGGAGTAGACGATATGTGACAGAGAATAGCTGGAGTTTTTTAAGGCGGTCAGCATAGGGCATCTGCTTTAGGCCTGTGATTCCTTTAGTGAGGTATTTCTTTGGCCTTTCCAGTTGTTGCAGATGTCTTGAGTGGTACATACTAAATGGGGTGCTGTATTCTATAATGGGTCTAATGAGGGATGAGTACAGTGGGACAATGCCCTCCTTTTTTGTGGATGAAAATCCCTTAGTGATGAGGTGTACCACATAGAAGGATTTCGTAACTGTTGTGGCAATGTGGTTATTGAAGGTGAGACCACTGTCCACCTGGGTCCCTAAGTCTCTTATCACACTTTTGGTGTTTAGTGTACTGCCACCTATGTGATAATTCACTGGTACATGTTTTTCCCAAAGGGATAGCTACACATTTCTTGGCACTGAGCTTGAGCCCATGGCTCTGGCACCAAGCATCTGTTTCTGTAAGGAGCTTTTGTAGAGTATCCACATCATCTGCGAATTTTGTTAGCCAGAGTCTCTTAGTATCGGCCTGTACTTCAGAGAAGTAGATGCCAAACAAGAGAGGTCCAGGACTGATCGCTGAGGTACTCCACTTGTCACTAGTCTGGAGCTGGATTTGGAGTCAGCTACTTTTACAGTGTGGGTTCTGTCAGTAAGCCAGTTGGCAACCCATCGAGTGATGTAGGGATTAGTGCCCAGCTTACTAAGTTTATCTATGATTCCAGAGTAGTGGATGGTGTCAAAGGCCTTGGCGAGGTCCAGATAGGCTGTGTGGATTGCCTTACCCTCTTCCCTGGCTCTGGAGACTAATTCGAAGAAGTCAATAAGGTTCAGGAGACAACATCGGTCCTTCATGAACCCAAACTGGGTGTGGTCCAGTGTTTTAAGTGTTTTAAGGTTGCCAATGCCTTTGTTTATAAGTTCCATGATAATACATTCCATGGCCTTGCAGATCAGGCTCATCAGACTGATGGGGCGGTAGTTCCCAGGATCCAAGTTGGATCTTCCCTTGTGAAGTGGGATAACTGTAGCTGTGTGCCACTCAGTGGGTACGAAGCCTGAGGTGAGGGTATGATTAAACATGACAGTTAGGTGGGGTGCCAGTTCATTTTGTAGTTCATGTAGTACACAGCCCAGGATGTCATCTGGTCCCATGGATGCTGTATTCTAAGCTTTGGAGAGTGCGTTTTTTACCTGTGTGGCCATTATTACTAAAATTTGGCAATCTTTCAGTATTGAGATGGGCCATTTAGGGGTTAAGAGGGGGGTGAAGTTGGCACTGAATCGATCTGCCAGGATATTGGCAATATCCTTGGGATCAGTATATTTAATGCCGTTCTGTTGTAGCTCAGAGCAGATCTGAGCATTGCCATTTAGATTCTTGACATAGTTATAGAATGCCTTGTGGTTGTTTTTGGAATCTTTGTCAATTTTATTTTCGTAACTAGCTTTGGAGGATTTTATGAGGGATCTCAGCTTCTTACTGAGGCTGGTAAGGGAGTTTTTTGCATCCTGAGATTTTCCTCTTTTCTGCAACAGTTTTTTCCTTTTGTTGTAAAGTTTGTTTATGGCAGGGGACCACCAGATTGGCTTCCTTTTTTTGAAGGAGAGCATCTTGGTTCTATTTGGGATGGCACGATTTATGCATGCGTGGATGTGCTCATACAGTGCCTTATTGTAGGACTCAGCAGTTGAACTTTCAGTTCCCGTCTGCATGGGTGTCATAAAAGTTGTAACTTCTGACTTGAGTAACATGAAGATGGCCTTGGAGAAGTTTTTTTATGGAGATTTCCTTACTGGGGGGTGGGGGTGGGATGTACATGTTAAGGGTGATTAGCTTATGGTCTGACCTGACCAACGAGGGGGTGACCATAGGTGTGGAGCATCAATTTCCTTTTTGGTAATGACCAGGTCTAGGATATTGGAGCCCTTGGTGGGACTATGGATTAGTTGATCCAGTGCATTGGAATTTATGAATTCCAAGAACCGTTGGGCAAAGGTGTTGGTGCACGAGTAGTTTTCCCAGTTAATGGCAGGGTTGTTGAAATCACCCAGTATTAGGGTGTTTGATTGTATATTAATATTTTCTAGTATGTTTAGAAAGGTGTAGTGAGTATCTTGGGGCATGGTGGGGGATCTGTAGCAAGCTACAGTTTGGATTGCAGTCTTACCTAGTGTTAGTTGCACCTGGAGAATTTCAACCTGGTGGTGTGAATATCCTTGGTGAATATGGACACTCTTCCACCGTTGTAGCCTGATATTGCAGTGGTGCTCTCTGGAGCCTTGAACCAGGTCTCAGTTACTGCACAGATATCGATTCTCCATTAGCCAATTGTTGAAGTCAATCATTTTGTCCTTATATTGTGGTATCATTCTTGGCAAAGGCAGGATGCTACTCAGGGCTAGGGTCATACTTATCTGGGCCACATGATCTGAGAGCTCTTCTATGTCTCTTTTCCTGTAGTCCAGGGAGGTACATCTCAAGTCATTCACTCCAACATGGACAATGACAGAGTCATATTTGTACTTGTTGTGGAGTGACTTGAGTGCATGAGTTATGTGGCGTATCCTGGCACCTGACAGGCAGCTCACTGTGTTTGGCAGTGCCTTGTATAGATGTAGTCACACTGAGTTGGCATTTTACTGTAAAAATATACTTAAAATTTCATCAATACCTAGTTGCAACCAGAACAAATAGTTTGCAGTAAAAAGGGCAGATAATCTTGACATTACCTTATACTCTCACTGCAACTATCTAATCCACTACCAGCTTGGTGAGTATGGGCATCCTGAGGTAATGCAGAAATTGCCTCATGTTTACTGCCAGCCAGCTAATTCTCAAACAAACTGATAAGGTATGTGAGATATGTATTAAATAATGTCACTGGAGGCAAAGCTCTCACAGAAAATCACTTGTAGTGCTAATCAGGCTGTCAGTAGTACAAACTGCACTCATTGGACGTAGTTAAAAGCAGACACATAGACCCACTCATGCTGAGGCACTTAAATGTAACCTTCCTAAACCCCAAAGAAATACCTTCTTGATGAAGTGCACATAACATATGTGAAAAACTGAAAGTCTGCCAACCCAGCCAGATAGAATCTTGTAAATAATTCTATGTGACTTGTAAATATTAATATAATCCACAGGCTGGTTTTACAAATGTAAAAGAGAACTATATGTTATAATTAAACCATATGTCATATTGAGCTTCAAAAATGTAACCAAGCAGTGCACTCTGCTGGAAGAAAGCTGATAAGTCAAGCATTGTATGACTGATCTCAAACTCGGAGACATGATGTTTGGGCTAA
Source organism: Protopterus annectens (assembly GCF_019279795.1). Classification (NCBI taxonomy): domain Eukaryota; kingdom Metazoa; phylum Chordata; order Ceratodontiformes; family Protopteridae; genus Protopterus; species Protopterus annectens. The sequence goes on along the minus strand of NC_056746.1, from coordinate 740,591,095 downwards.
GACATTCCTTCTATTGTATTGAGATTAGAGTTAATTGCTAGATTTTACATGTATCATGTATTTTATTGCTGGGGCTTCCTGCAGGTGCAAAATTACTAAAATATGTTAATTTCTGAGTTTCTGTTAGCCTGGGAAATTAAACCAGAGAAGTGCCAAGAATGATGTAATCTAAAATGAGTCAGCAGTGATGTATTATCAATTTAAGACTTTCTCAGAAAGAGAGAATTAGAGAATTTTGGATTTTTTCTGAACCTAAACACATCAATTCACCAGCTCTTTGCCTTGCAAGAAAGATATTTATCTAGAATAGTGACTTCTCTTAGAAATAGATAGAAAATAGTAAGTTTAGTCTAGCTGTTGTCTATACTTATGTAAGACTATTCTACAATATTATTTTAAGCATTTTCCTGTGTCTGAACTCTTGACTAGCACTGTGTTGAATTGAGGAGATTTGTGTTTTTATTATTTATTATTAAATATTTTTAAACCTTTCAACTGTGGCTGTTTTGTATAAAGATAATTTAAGCTGTAGAGTAAATTGCATGTATATAATGATACAGTCCAAGCCACTACTATAAGCCTTGCTGTTCGTCATACTTACTAATTGGATAATAATAATATTGGATAGTAAAACTGGACACCCTTTGGTAAGGGCCTTATTCGTAGATGATATTAGTGTTTGGTGGCAGTGGATTACTACCTTATAGCCTGGCAGAAAGGGGCATAGCTGGAGAATCTGTGCTAGCCTTCCCCAAGAGTGTCTGTGTGTTTGTATATAACTTATATCTCAAAGTGTGTGTGTGTGTGTGTGTGTGTGTGTGTGTGTGTGTGTGTGTGTGTGTGTGTGTGTGTGTGTGTCAGCTACTTGGGCAGGGACACAAAGCACTGGTTGGACAGAGAGGGTGCTGGAGGTTTTAGCTTGACCACTAGGCTGAGACCTGTACCCTATAGCTGTGCCAGCGGGGAGTCTTACTGGGCATCTGGAGATAAAGGGAGAAACCAGCCCCAGAATGACTGTGATCTCTGTGTGCTCTTAAGGGAAATTGTACTTTACTGTGTGTGTACTTGTTATCCTTCCCAATGTACATGCCCCTCACTGGTGCTAGTGGTGAGGCTTGAGGCTCCTTGATTACTGGGCCAGTGCACGGGTGTCACGACATATACCATCAGCAGCCTCAAATGCACTCTTTCAAAACAATACCCACATCAATATTTACAGCCACATCTCATGGAGCCTCTACTTCTAAGCCCATAAGGCAAAGCACCACACATTTCAACATTCATATCACTGTAGACAAAAATTCACATACCACTTGCTTGCAAGCTATAGGTCCCCTATGACCCAGGATATCCATAACATATATTTAAGATTATTGGAAATACCCATCATTCATCTCAATACCATATTCACAAAGGTAAAACAAAGGCTGTAGCTGTAAATTATGTACACACTCACAAACTTGTTCACCAATACCCATATTTATGGGGGATATGATAAGATGAAGTATTTAGGAGTATGGATAAAGAAACTTCTGTTGAGGCAGCTAAGGATATGTGGGAAGAGACTGAACAAAAGATAAAAAAATGAGAAGCTGGAAATTCTTGTTTAAGGATATAGATAGTAAGATACAAGCAGTAATGCTTTGAGTCCCTTTAGTTTTATACACATGTCAGGAATATTTCTATCAACCAGAGAATAAATTATGGACAATAATTAATAAAGGACTGAAGCAATTTATCTGGAATGAAAAGAGGTCAAGTGTTAAGTGTGATAAGTTGTTCCACCCAAAAGAACAGGGTGTTTTAAGATTACCTGATTCAAAGGGATATTTTACTGATTCAAAGGGATATTTTATTGATATGCAGCCAAGGCTCATATATATAACACCAGCAGAAAGTTATAATTCAAAGTGGAAAGGGATGATGATGAAGCAGGGGGAGGGGATGAATTTCAAGAAATATGGAGAGAGTTAGATTCCGGATGCAGATCCCTGAGAAGAATATTAACAGCCATACAGAATATTATGTTTATAAAGTTGCAGAAGTTATTCAAAGAACAAAGCCAACACTAGAATGAAAGAAAAAAAATACATTCGCCGGTAGGGAAGACTGCAAGAAGGGGTACAGAAAATAGGCCTGAGGGACCTGGAATTTACTGGAGACAACTGGCAATGGAACCAAAGTATCGAGAAAAAAAATGTAGAAAAAAGGTAATAGAATGGGATAAGGCCAAGAATAAGTTTGGACTGCAGGTTAGATACTCCCTCCTTTACCAAGAGCTTGATACCAGAATATAGGCAGTGAGAAATGGATAGGTGAGTCCTAAGTGAAAGTCCTGCCCTAACAGAGTTTATAGCTTAATCTAGAACAGAAGCTACTGGTAAAAAGGGGATAATTAGTAGGGCATATAAAATATTGCATGATAATTATGAGAATCAGAAGAGGTTAGAAAAGATTGGGAAAAGAGACTGGAAAATAAATTTAGAAGGGAGCAATGGGAGGACATATGTACGGCTCCCAAGTATGCAACAAAGTCCAGAAGGTTTTTCTTTGCTTGAAGTGTTTGCTTAGGTATTTTTATATCTTAAGCAGACTTTAAAGAATTTTTCCTAAGGTAAATTGCAAATGTTGGAGATGTGATGAGGAAAAAGAAATAACTGGGAGCATGTTTCTGGGTGTGTAATGAGCTTGAAAATTTTAAAAATTCCTTACAGAATATTCTGTCTGAAATAGTGATTCTTTTGAGCAAAGACACAGGATATGGATTGCCTAGACATAGTAAGGACTTACTACATTTAATTCTATTGGGTCCCAAAAAGGCCAATGCAAGAAATTGGAAATCAGAACTAAACCAACTGTATTTGAAGTACTAAATATTGTAAAAGAGATAAAAGATCTGGAAATGGCTTTAGAAAATGGATGGAGCAAATTACATAGAAATAAATAGAACTTGTCACAACAATGCATATAAAATAAAGTTCAGAAGAAGGAATGAGGTTTAAGGGAAGGCAGGAACTGAGCAATTTATGTAATGTTGGACTACACGAGAGTTGTTATAAAGAAAAAACATGTATGCAATGTTCAATGCATATAAATGAATAACTGTTAATATGGTTTGTTTTATTTTCTATTAAAGTATATGTGGCCATGACTGATAAGTTAATAAAGGTTAAAAAAAAAAGAAATGCATCTTCCAATTCATCGTGGGTCTGCATTTAATTAGCTAGTTGTACCAAATGTTAATATTAAATACCAAGTGAAATAATGCAGAAACTGTGCTATGCTAATTGAAAATCCTTTCTGTCCACAGAAATGCTGCTTTCTTGTTCCACTGTGTCTGCCCTGGGTGAACAGACTGAAGTCTTTTGTTCCCTTTGTGTATGATTTGAAGCTTAGGCCCTGTAGCACGTATACTGCCATTTCAACAACGTTTTCCATGCCATCCACTGCCATTATAAGTGTACAAGCTGTAGATGCTGGCACAGCAGTACTCGTGCTGCTGTTAAATCAGCTGTAGTAACTCAAAAGCACTAGTATCTGTTGTTATGTCGTAAACAATTCAGTAAAAAGCACGGGAATGAAAATAATGACACTCTACTAAAAGTACTCTTGTCGTTAGAGACTAGTAGTCCAATACAAGAAGAAAACAGGCACGTTTTCAAACATTATAAAAGGAGTACCTTTTACCAAAGCCTAATATATACTTCCAGAACATGACACTAGACAAAATGTGTCAGCAATCTTTTCATTGTTACATGAAGAAACATGCACTTCAAATGACATCAGGAGCACAGAAACATCCATCGACAATGTTTTGCTGTTTCTTTTTAATCCAGGCTAACATTACAGTAGCTGGTACTTCATCTTCATATTTGTGTTTTAATGAATGTCCTGTACTCAGCAGGAACCCGCTATCCTTTCAGTGTGCCTGAACCACAGCAATGCTTTCAGTGAGAAATGAAAACGATTTCTGACCTTTTTTCTAAAGCTAGAATAATGATGCATTCCAAGAACGATTTCCCTGCCCAGGGTCCTTTAATCAATATCTCTAACTGCGTTTCTGGTAGACTACATTCCTAGAAATGCCTCATATTATGGATGGACAAGGAACTTAGGTTTGAGGTTTTTATTGATTCATGACAAAGCTCAAGAATTTAAATTCTATTTTTCAATCTGCAATAAACCCTTGTTCATACTGAAACTTGCAATTTCTTAGTTTATATTATTCCTCTCCATGTTTTAAATTATGGGACTGTATTGTTCTCTACATAACTTATTTTGGAGGAGCAATGCTTAAAACAGAGATAATTTGTCAGCCACCATTATTCGACACAGCAAGGCCCTACCATGCCTAGACAATTCCGATTCTGTATAATAAAGTAGTGAATATCGTAAAAAGAGATAAAACAACTGGAATTGAGATCTTTAGAAAAGGGTAGGAGCAAACTACATAGGAAAATAGAATTGTGGGAACAATACATACAAGGCAGGAATGAAGCCTAAAAGGCAGCAGAACTTAAATGAACTATCTAATGTTTGAGTGAGAAAGATTGGGTAGATTATAAGTGATGTATACTGTTTGCAACTGGGAGTGTGTCAGTATGGTTTGTGATGTAAAATGCTTGCGATTAGGATTGTGTTGGTGTGGTTTGTTTTCTTTTATATAAATGCATGATTGTCTATGTTCTAAGTGATGGTTTAATGAAAATGTTTCTTGTTTAAAAAAGCAGGAAGTGAATAATTTATGTAATATTGCTTAGGTTATATGAAATATAGTAATATATGTGAAGTATAATGTTTGTTATGTTAATATACTTTGATTACTTTTATATGAATGTAAATGTGCCTGTGTCACAAGTGATAATTCAATAAAGGTGTTTGAAAAAACAAACAGAGATAATTTGTTTATGTTAACATGACAAGCTATGCTGATATATAGGTAAACTATTTAAGAATTAAAAGTCACCCTTGATATTTGGTTTATCATATGCTGCTGTGTATCAAATTTCTTCCATTTTTTTCCTGATTGCTATCATTATGAAACACAAAGATTTAGATGTGGTATTTATTCATATCAGCAGTGTAGCATTTATGAAAGTACACATACCCAGAGAACTGCTGTAAACAGAAGAATCGGAATGAGATGAAATGTCTGGGTCATAATAGGTTAATATTGTGCACTAATATTAAAACAGCTCTAAAACTTCATCTATTCATATCAGTTAATAAGCTAGATGCTGTGAATCAGATATGCCCTAAAGTATGGCAGGGTAAAATGAAGTCTGTATAGTTAGAAAACTTGTGAACTAATACAATCTTTTGCATGTATGCTAATGTTAGCAGAAGCATGGTAATGCAGTCATCTGTTGTAACATAAACTTTGCATTAACAAAGTTAAGAGCCATAATCAAAACATTCAGGTACGGCTTCTAAATACCATTTTATGGTAATTTTAGTTGCATCTTTTGGATGATGTGATACAGAGCTTGAGCAAAACCTTGAGACAATATGGGACAAACAAATAATTTTACAAAATATGTAGCATCCCTTAGACTGCAGAACATTTACTTTTCTCTTGATCATGGTTCACAGCTGGTTTGCATCACTGGTGATATTTAGGTGACAGAATAAATCCAAGATAAGACTAAAGAGAACATTATGGAGCACATAACAGGAGGGAAGGAGAACTGTATAGCTTAATGAGATTTGTGTTGAGACTCACAGCAAAGGCCTCCCTGGTTCACTGTGTAGAACTTTTCCATTGACTGTTCATCAGATCCTTTTGATTTAGCTAACCACCTGGGCAGTTGACAGAGCTGTCTGGAGAGTATGTGAGTAGGTAGCTAATGATGGCTTGCCTGTCACAGGAGAATGGGTATTGTGAAGACCTGCTTTGAAAGTTCCACCTGGTGGATTACCTTAAACTGCAGCTTTTGTAGTTTGGGTCTCAGTGAATGCACCTGGTGGATTACCTTACACTACAGCTTTTGTAATTTTGGTTTCAGTGAATGTAACCCTACTATGCACTGTAACTAGAAAAAAAACTGCAGTGGTTCTGAGAAACATATCTACAATGGGTCCAGCATAACAGGAATTACATTACATTATTCTCACTGGTGAGGAATAAATCAGACCATAGAAAAAAAAATCTGCTAAGGTGTGCTAAATGATGGCCATATTTCTTACTTTCTTCTTTCTGACCACCTCAATGTTGTGTTTGAAATGCAATGAATAGACTTATAATGCATGAGAGTTTTCAGATGGCTAAAATAATAAGCTGAGTGCCATGAAAATGAAAACCTGTAATACACAACAGATGAAGTACATTAATATAGCTAAAGTAGAAGCCAAGGTGAAAACACAAAGGAAGCATAACTACAGTAGTGCAACACATTGTAACTGCAATGCTTCTATGAACTGAAGACTCAGCAAGTTGAACAGCAGTGCCTCTAGCATCAGTTGCACTGATAACATAGCTCTGAGGTCTTTGCTTAAATAAAAGGGAATGTCAAATGACAATTAATAGGCCTTATAATCACCTTCATGAGTCTTTAAATCTCGCTGCTTGAATTAAGATAATATTTGTACTCATGGATTTGCTTGGTTAAGTGGTCTCCGGACTTCTACAATGTAAGGTATGCAGTAGGGGAAAATACCAACCATAGCCATGTTTATAACCTTGGCTAAATGAGATAAAAACAGTGTGTAAAGCTAACCGAGAATCATATTATGCTGTTAGAGAGGTGTAGTATGTGGAAAAAATCACATCTTATGTGTGCACAATGCTAGCTGTAGTGTAATAAAGCAATGCCCCTCATGCCTCATGGCAATCTGTCACTTCCTTAAAAGTTCTGAGCTAGTATTGCTCCTAACATTAAGGAAGTAACTTAAAAATTAAACAAAAATTGCTGTCTATATACTGATACTTCATTGCATATAATCTGTACACATCACACTGTAAAATTGACTACCTTTGATTATTTCTCTTTTAAGCTGTATATATCAGATTATAACTATTGTTTTATCCATGTTGTAAAAGTGATGTTGGAGTTATTCTCCCTGTGAATCCACTGAAACTGGTAAATTATGCCCATCTGGACTTTACCAGTAAACAAAGGCAATAAATAAATATAAAAAGCCATCTAGCAGTGCAGGCAGTAACTGAGACCTTCTTAGAATGAGATCCAAATACTAATCACCCATTTGCAGTTACAGAGTAAGGGAAAATTTATTATCCATTTAGCCCTTGGTGTTTATTCTTCCCATAGAAAAGCATATATAATATGAAATTGATCCAGAGCTTGAAGGCAAGATGACCACTGGACAAGGATGAGTCTGAAAAAAAATCCACAGTGAAGGTTCATAAATTATGAATGAGACAAATATGTGACTACCAGCCTATTGGCCTTTGACACCCCTTCTCTGAGCAAGTGATCAAGTAGCCTCAATCCTCACCACAGAAACTGGTGAGGGATGTTCACTTGGAACAAAAATGGATACACACAATATTTTTAGATGCAGTTCTCTGCACCAAGCACAATTTCCCTTAAGAGCACACAGGGAAAACACTATCGTCCTTGGGCTGGGTTGCTGTCTCTCTCTCACCAGGCCCCAAATAAGACTCCACACTGACGACAGCTGTAGAGTTGAGTCCTCAGCCAAGTGTTCCAAGCCAAGTCCTCTACCACCTTCTCTCACTCTCTCTGTGAAACCTGTGCTTTGTGCCCCTGCTCCAAGTAGTTAACACACACACACTCTTTCAGATTTGATTTTTACACAGACACACACACACACACACACACACACACACACACACACACACACACACACACACACACACACTTGGGAAAGGCTGCCACAGATTTACTAGCTATGCCCCCTCCACCTAGACTATAATGTAGATACTGCCACCAGAACACTCCAAAGCCAGCTACTCTAAGGTTCCTACAAGGGTACCCAATTATACTGAGTAAAATTAATACTAATTCAAATGGTAGTGTTTGACCAATGCAGCAAGGCTTTCAGGAGGGGTCACAGTGTCACCAAATAAATATAAGTACTCTCAGAGGTTAAAATATTCTCTTAAAGACCAGCCACAATGAAAAGTTTAAATATATTTAATAATAAATAATGAAATAACATGAACATACTAAATATCTGTTTACAATAAGTACCAGAGTTTCATTCAGAGGAAAAATTAAAAAGTAACACAGATGGAGAGGTTCACACAGATACAGAAAAACAATACTTAACTAATCTCACTATATTTTCCTGACTGATCTAAAGAATTACTGTCCCTTAGTTCACTTACTAGAGCAAGGAAAGATGATGTGGGTCAGTGGTCTTCCTTCTTTTCAGGTTTCACAAACAGACTGCCATGAGACTTCTGTCTCACCTAGCATTAAAACTTAATTTCAGTGCTGCGTTACAGAATGACATCATGTATATCTGGTCATTTGATATCTGGTTCCCCACTACCTCGTTTACTAGAAACTAAAGAACAAGAATGGCAGGACACTGCTGAAATTTCTTCCTTCTTTATTAAAACACACAAATACTTCCAAGGATGAGTGCTTTTGGGTAGTAACCCTTCATCAGATAAAATAGGAACAAACATTCCAACAATTTAAATTATCTAGTAACCAATAGGTTGTCAGTAAAAATTCCGCCTTTTTTGCTTTGACAGCATACATCCTCGTTATATGTTTCCAAATATTATACAGGGACAGATAGGCAGGACATCCAGGTTATGCTTGGATGATACCCAATATGAAAAAGAAATGACAGAGTTAAAACGCAATTTTTGTGACAGGGGTTATAAAGAAGAATTAGTAAACAAGGTTGTCAATAGTAACAAACAAAAAAGGGCTAGTAAGTTTAAACCGTGGCTCACATGTAAGACAGGAGAAGGACAGGCATCTTCATATGCCAAGTATAAAATGGAAGATCCCAAATTGTTCCATACCTATAGTAATAACATAGAAGATATAAGGGGAATAGTCAATAAAAATTGGAATATCTTAAGGAGTGACAACAAGTTAAGAAGTATTGTAGGGACTAGACCTACTTTTGGCTATAGGAGGAACAGATATTATACAGGGACAGATAGGCAGGATATCCAGGTTATGCTTGGATGATACCCAATATGAGAAAGAAATGACAGAGTTAAAACACAATTTTTGTGACAGGGGTCATAAAGAAGAATTAGTAAACAAGGTTGTCAATAGTAACAAACAAAAAAGGGCTAGTAAGTTTAAACCGTGGCTCACATGTAAGACAGGAGAAGGACAGGCATCTTCATATGCCAAGTATAAAATGGAAGATCCCAAATTGTTCCATACCTATAGTAATAACATAGAAGATATAAGGGGAATAGTCAATAAAAATTGGAATATCTTAAGGAGTGACAACAAGTTAAGAAGTATTGTAGGGAGTAGACCTACTTTTGGCTATAGGAGGAACAAAAATTTAAAAGATTTGTTATGTGGGGAAAAAACTTTAACCACCACACAACCATTCAAAGATTCAGTGGGTAGTGTTCAGTGTGGCTTTTGTAAAGCATGTTCTATTATTAATAAGGATACTACCTTTACACATCCTGTTAGTGGCATGGCTTTCAACTTTAAGGCAAGGGCCACTTGTAGGACAAGTAATTTGGTCTATATAGCAGAATGTTTACAATGTTCTGGATTCTATGTTGGAAAGACCAACAATATGTTCAAGGTGAGGATACTTCAACATCTATCCTCCATAAGGAATAAGGATATACATAATGCCCTCTATAGGCATATTGAAAAGAACCCTACACATACATTTCAATTTAGAGCTATAGTTAATGTTAGATTAAACAATAGAGGAGGAGATATTAAACTATTAACAGAATCCTTAGAGTCTAAATGGATATTGGAATTGATGGCACACAGGAATCCAGGACTAAATGATGCTGTACCGTTAAAGCCCGCCTTGCAAAAAAAGGCGGAATTTTTACTGACAACCTATTGGTTACTAGATGATTTAAATTGTTGGAGTGTTTGTTCCTATTTTATCTGATGAAGGGTTACTACCCGAAAGCGCTCATCCTTGGAAGTATTTGTGTGTTTTAATAAAGAAGGAAGAAATTTCAGCAGTGTCCTACCATTCTTGTTCTTTGGATTTTGCATATTTGTATGGTGGGACTTTGGCTAAAGCACAGAACGTATTTTGGACAATTACTAGAAACTAAACCATATGTCATAATACACACACACACACACACACACACACACACACACACACACACACACACACACACAGCTTTGCTAAGATGTGTTATACCATCTGGAAGCTATAAAATCATTTCAAAAACTTCCACCCTTCCAGGGTAGTAATTAATTCAACATTAAGGACAATACAGTAGGATTCCTAGTCCTGGTTTTCACAGACATTTTGTCTTTAGCTGCAATCAGAACTGTAAAATACAATCTTTACAGCCTAAACCAGGTAGTTTAATTTCAGACTGTTTTTCAGAGTTAGCTGGACTAAGATTAACCTCTTCTCTTCCGGTATCTGCTGTCACAATATATTCATTTCAACAGTTACAATATAGCCTGACATACAAGTGTATTTCTTTTCTGACCAGCAAGACCCAGTTTTGCTACATTTTTAGCAGAAGCATCTTTAGAAATACATTTTCAACACAAGCACCTGTACAAATCAGTTTGGTATACAAATGACATATATTTTTTTACAAAACTGCAGCTAGCTATGCTGGCATATGTTACACATCCACTGCCCTATTTCTCCCGGCATAGCTGTCAATACTTCACAACATCACATGGCCTATGAACAAATCTTCTGTTTTTTGCTGGATCACAGACACATTTGAAAGTAGAGTTTTTTTCAGGAACTGCTAGGGCAGTTATTTTTCAGGATGATTTTCTAAATACACATACTTTGATCACTATAAAGATGTTCATTCCTTGAAATAGATTCCTTAGTACTGAATCTGCAGTTGTTATCATTTTTATTTATATGCCTACAAAAAGCCATACCTGTCTGTGTGATCAACTAAGTGCATGCACCACAGATTCCAATTATATTTACTAACCATGTCCAGGGATCTGCCAAACTAAATCAAACTGAGTGACCCCCAGTGATTTGTGCCACTTCCAGTTCCACAGAAACAGCAGGAAAGGAATTAACAATGAGGTAAGTTATTTTATTCATTAGAAAGAAGCGTTTTTATATGGGTGTATATTTTGCTAGTGCACAAGATAAATTGGGTAGAAGAGTACAGTTAAAAGAAAACTTCAAAGCTGAGTAGCTTTCTACAAAGTTCTTAAAAATAATGCCACCAAAGGGGGTACATGATAAGAAAGGCCTATAGTATATTAACAGACAAGAACAGATGTTTGGAGTTTCAGTGCACAGGAAACAAAAGAGGTATCTATAAAAAGTTCTAGCATGCCAATTTTGGAGACAGAATATGTTACAAAAGGAAATAATAAGTATAGCAGGCAATGACTGATTAAATGGTATGTCATATGGCCAGACACTAAGTATATAAAAATATGAAGGCAGACCTTCATAGTCACTTTGAGTCCAAGGAAGATACAAAATATGAAAATACATAAGATCAGAAGGGCAAGACAGAAGAAAATGCACATTTACATTATACTAGATAGAGGGCAATAACTATAAACTATTATTTTCAAAATATTAGTAAGAAAATAACTAAAATGATAATTCAGTCATAACAGTGATGGCATATGGAGGAAAGCAGTTGTTAAGCCAGTAGATACCTTACAGATAAGTTGATGAAGTCAGATCCCTTGACATTTCAGAATTTTAAGCAGGAAGGTGGACATAAAGGTAAAGAAGTCAATAAAACAGAAACAATGAATGGTAGAGTTAAAAAAACACACTGTACACTAATATTAAATAGATCAGGTCAGAAAAGAAAATGTGAAAATGCCACAGAAAAGAAACAAATATAAAGGACAGTACATATAGTGCTCAACCTTAAGAATGCAAAAAAATAATTGCTTGGGCGGTGCAGTGGTTAATGTTGTCACCTCACAGCAAGAGGTTCTCTGCTTTGATTCTTGGCTGGGGTGCCTTCTGTGTGGAGTTTGCATATTCTCCCTACATTCAGATGGGTTTCCTCCCACAATCCAAAGACATGCATCTGGAGTATTTCTTCCCAGGCCTCCACTGAAAATAGGCTCTGTCCTAGTCGGCTTTTCCCACGCAACAAAATGATAAATATAATAAAAGTGTTGCTAGAGTATACAGAAGCTAAACATATAAGAAATGAGTAACAATACAGAGAAAGCAAATTTCAGAGGCAAAAATCTACAGACAAAATAGAATAGAAGAATATATATACAGATAAAACATATCACAGAGTTATGATTGTGGCAGAGAAAAAGAACTCATTGAAGGGACTGGCACATGTATACAGTAGACGTCTAAATGACAATACAGAAAGACCAGAACCTGAAGAATTTATGTTAAACAGAGTACAATCATGACAGATACACACTCATATGTAATTATATTAACAGATGATATCTACAAAATGCTGAGAACAAATGAAAAATACAGAAAGCCAAGAACTGAGTTTATACTTACAATTCCAAATGATAGTTACCTGTTAAAGACTGTTTTGAGGAAGAAGACAAAGTAAAAAAATCCTCAACTAATGTTAGAAGTGTTTAGCTATAAATTAACAAAACAATTTAGAATAGCTAAGAGAGTTGAGTCTCTGTAGACAAAAAAGAAGAATGAAGAAAAATATGAGTGCAGAGAAAAATTAAAATTTCAGAAAAAATGTAAGGTACAGTTGAAGAGATTGTGACTAGATCTTAAACACAAAACAATTTACCATGTTGGGCCACTTTGGAGTACATTTTGGTTGTTCTAATAGAGATTCTATATATACTAGAAATAGGTTCTAAATATTTAAGATGACAATGTCCGACTAGTGCATTGATTTCTGTGGGCCATCATACAGAAGACACTTTTCAGTTGTTACTGAGGATGATTCAAGATTGCCATTAATATTACCAACAGTTTCTCCATCTTCATCTGTGCTAATTTTAGTAAATAAAAATGGTGAAGACAGATAATGGTGCACCTCTTAATAGCCATCAACCTTAAGAACTTGACTATCCAAGATGGCTTCCCATTGATTAACAGCTTTACTTCAACTCTCCCACTATGAAAAACAAAACCAAAACACAAGGCCCAGGAACTCTGTCACTTTTAATAAATTTGGTTGCTGGCTACTAAGTATACTGCCTGGATGTCAGCAAAGAAGAAATTAAGAAAGCCGGAAAGAAATCAGCTAGAAAAACTGACAAGAAAACACTGACTGGGAAGAATGCTGCAGCTGCTCAGAAAAAAAGCAGTCAAATATAATCAGAGATGATTAAAATAAATGAAACAGTGAAGGAGCATATCAACTCAAACAAAAAAAGATTGAAAGAATGAAAGAAGCTTTAAACAGATATCCAGATTAACTAATAAAACTGCAAAAAGAAAAGTCTGTCTGAGTATGAAACTGCTCAAGAAGAAATGTTTCAAAAAATAGAAGAATTAGAGGACAAAGCACATTGGGAAAATGTTACATTTTCTGCTGCACCAGAGAAATTAAAAAGAACAGGTTGTATTAATTTTATGAAGGCACAAATAAGCAACTGGACTGGTATTCCTTAGCAGGCACTGCTAATTGAAAGGGAACACCATGTGTATGTTCCAAATCTGGCCACAAGAAAGCAGCCAAGATCTGTGTTAGTAAAGATGAAAACTTACAAGCAGAAAGACTTGATCCTAACAAACCTGTAGTAAAAGAGAAAAGTATTAAAAGTTGAAGACAGTAGAGTGTTTGTGGAAAATGATTATTCGCTGTAAACCAGGTAGAAGAGAAACAAATTGATTTCTGTAATCAGGGAATGTCAGAAGCAGGTATAAGATTCAAACTGCTGTATCCAGCTGTCTTCAAAATATTTTGTTCCTGGAGGATCAACATCATTTGTTGAAGAGCAGGCTAAGGAGGAAATATACAAATTTGTCCAGCAAAAAGGGAACCATCATGCAGAAGGGGACACTGCATCTCATTCTTTGGATAATAAAGAAGACCAACAACATAGAAATTGGTGAATAAATGTGAGACTGCAAAGTATCAGTCACATTTGTGAAATCTGGCTATATAAGAAAAACGTTGAAAGAGTGAACTTTTGTTGTCTTTGTTAAACTTGTGGCTGGATTAAAAACATTTGTCTTGCTTCATCTCTTTAATGTTTGAAAGGGCACTGTGGGTATAGGAAACAGAAGCAAAAAGACAACTGTAAGTAAAACAATTTCTGCTCATAACAGAATTTTTAAAAACCTTTTAATCTAAATTGCATGTTTTATAGTTATTATTATTAATAATTATTTTTAGTTGTTCTTGTATGTGATAAAGAGTAAACAAATGGTCTTTTTCCTCTCTTCTTTCTCTTCTTCTCATTCTTTCTTTCTTTTTGGTTAATGTAGGCATTATAGTACAAAAAAGAAGAAAAGCTAGACAAAACATGTTTAAAGTTAATATGCTGTAATCCTGAGTTATTGAGGTGGGAGACAAGGTCTAAAAGTACACAGATCATAATATATGTAGAGATGATATGTTTTCTCTTACTTTTGCATAGGTGAGTATATGGAATAAGACCGATTGTTTAATCTAATAAACTTTAAGTAGAAAAAGAGAAATATATGAATATTGAATATAATAAATAGGTTTTCTTCAGCAATAAATGTTTCAGCTTGTACTTCAGGCTGCAGCAGAGACTACACTTTTTCTCTTATGTTTCTATGGAGACAAGCTGGTAATAGTGAAATAAACAACAGATCACTCATTCCTTCAAGGCTAAAAGTTAATCTTTTCTGAAATCATACAAGTTGTTTTCACATGGGGATAAAGATTAAAAAGAAAAGGCACCAGTTAGTGGCATTGACACACAGGCAATGACATGCATCTTAGCATAGATAACATGAGTTTCAGGTCACTTAAGGACTGTGTTAGCAGTTGTCTAATTGTGACAAATGTTCCATTTAGGAGGTTAAACTTTATTATTTGAAAATGTGCAAAGCTATGTGTGTTTGTATTATGTTAACAGGCTATGAGGTGTTCTGTAGATGTGATTGGGTTTTTGTTTGAGGGACTTTATTAAAACAAAAAGTCTTGCAAAATGTGATAAGAGAAAATTGTATAAAGGATTAACTTGCCAAACAACAGTGGGTGCATGTACCACAAAAGATGGAAATAGGCATTTTAAAAAGCTGTCATATATAGTAGATTGGTTATCTTCCTATAACCAATCTGCAGGAAAGTCTACAGGAATAGATACTATTCTGGTGGAAGTTTGGAAGCTAGGAGTGACGAAAGTGATAAAGATCTGGAAGGTTTGTTTAAAAGGAGGGGCAAAAGCAGGAACATCCTGGAGAAAAGTTGTTGTGGCTATAATGTCTAAACATGGTAAAACCCAACCTCATATCAGCCCATTTCAATTTTAAACCATGATTATAAACTGTTTATGTTTATAATGGCTAAAAGAATGGCAATTGCAATGCCAAAATTGATAGATATGATTATGGATCAATGTGATTTTGTGGAGGAGAGGCAAAGATTTTACAATTTTAATAGAACAATGGTGATCCAGAGGGAAGCAGAATATAAGAAAATACTGCTGTTGCTGGTGGTTTTTATGCAGAGAAATCATATGAAGAGTAAGCTGGGATTTTATGAGAAGGGTTATCGAAATACTTGCATTCTCTAATACAATATTAAGGTTAGTTAGAATATAGGATAGATCAGAGGCAAAAAATCAAAGTGAGAGGGTTCCTCTCTGATAAGTTGTCTCTAACTAGAGGAACCATACAGGGTGTCCTCTTTTCCCTTTGTTATTTGTGCTGTAATTAGATCCTCACAGGCTCATACAGAATTGAATTCTGTTCAGAAGTATATGTCAAAATTTGAATGTGTTCTGATGTTGAGTATGATTTAAACTTCCATGGAGCCAGTCTCTTTTACAAACTTAGTAACTGAGGCACAAAATGCAATGCTTGAAGTTGAGATAGGCAACAATGAAACTCCCATTGCAGACTTTAACTGATTCACGAAGACTAGAATAGATTCTAATTGAATCAAGACTTGTGGCAAAGAATATGGGTATTCTTAACCAGTTCTCAGCAGTCACAGTGGTTATTTGACTGGTTATTTCCCATCCTGCTTTATTTTTGAAATTGTCAGACAAGGCAAATTGCTGTTCTATGCAAAACTGCATGTTGTTTGCAATCTTCATATATCTGACAATGAACTTGGCCTGTTCCTTATGAGCAGAATCTAGAATAGCATCAGTAATTATTGCAAACTATTTAGCATTTCAAATTTGACCAAAAATGGAGATCAGCACAAATGAACTACAGAGCTTGATAAACTTATTCTGAATGTAATGGGCAAGATAATGAACCTGCAGTCAGTGGTTTGTCTCTTGTGACTCACAAAATTGTTCACATGATCTGACAGCACTGAGTCATAGTTGCTTAACGGTTCAATAATGCCCAAAAAGTTTCCATTATTGGAGTCATCAGTGCATTGGCTGGAACCAAAAAATGTTAATCCATGCTTGGAAAGAAAAAGAATCACATTCAAAATCCATTGGAGAAGATGATTACATGGATTACTTTTGCTACAAGTTCAGACAGCAACAAATCATTAATTGAAGCATATGAGGATGATGATCTACAAGCCAGTTTCCATGCAATGTACTTTTCTTCCTGAGTGTTAACATTTTCTTGTTGTGGTATGTGTTCCTTGAATTTTCTCCAACCTTGATCAAGAACCCATCCTGACAGAAATAATCAATTTTCATACCCTTTGCTAAAATTAAGCATGGGTTACAGTTCAGAGACTGCTTTAACATGCTCTAGCGGAACCAATCTCATTTACAAATTTCTCCATTTGAAAGCTATTTTGTCAACAGCCATATTAGAAAAGCATGATTTTTTTGCATCCTATGGACTGCTTCTAGGAATGACAAAAGATTTAATCATCAGAAATTACTTTAGCTAGGAAGTGTTTCTTTTACTAAGTAACAACATGTCCATTTCTATGAGTTCAGTTGCAACAGTATTTGGAGAAGTGGCATCTTTTGTCCATTATGTTTATGATGCTCTGATGCATTGTTGTTTACATTTGTAATAAAATTTCCATCATACTCCACAGTCACTTGAGGAACATGTTACCTTCATCATCATCTGTTATCATTGTAAGAAAACCAGTGCGTTCTACTTTTTTGTCTGTTGTAACAGTGACATATCTGGTATTATCCGGTCACTTGTAGCAAGTGATGCGTCTGAATTTAACTATATCATCAGACCTGCAGTAACTCTTACTCTGTGAACCATTTTCAGCCTTTTAAAACTGCTTTTGCTTATGTTGCTGCTTTCAGATTGCCTCTTCATCTTAAACTAGACCTATATCTTCCTGCTGGGGCACAAATAGGGGCACAGTCGCTAGGTGGTGGGGCACTTAGAGCATGTGAACAAAAAGTATCATAAAATCAAGTGTAGAATGCATGATACATGGTAATAACCCTCCCACAATCCATTATTAAAAATAAAAGACCATTTCCCTACAGATAAACAGTGAATGCCATAATCTTATAAATCCTGACAATGTTCTCAACATTGCGAAACTACTCTTGCTCAAGCATTATTGTTTGGATAAAGTGTTGGTATGCTACAGTGTAGCAAGTCAAGGGTGTAGCTACCTATATGACAGTGGTAGGAAAATGGCATGCACAAAGACATTTGTGCCTTAGTAGAAAGAGAAAAAAATATCATTAACCCAAATTTATGAACAGAAAGTCTCAAATTATTTTGATCTGCGTTGCATTGTAAGGGAAATATTTTTAAACAAATACAGTATATTTTGCCACCATTTAAGATAAAACATACTTCTTCCCACTGAAGATGCTGTGACTGGTGAATAGCAAAGTAGAATAATTGTCTTCGAAAAGTTATTTAAAGTAGAAGCAAGAGTGGTCAGGCAACAGCTCCTGGATTACAATAATAGTCTTGGCACCTCAGGAAGAATGTGAGAGAGGGTTTGTCACTACTTGGACTTTAAAATGGAAGCCTTAAAACATGTAGTTCAGCTAGTTTATTTTGTTCAGCATTTGCAACTACTGATAAAGAGGTGAGAGATGCTCTGGAAACAGAAACCAGAATAATTCAAGCAAAAATGTGAACATGCAATTGGGTTCTAGAAACTATGTAAAATGCCTGTGACTCACACTACTGCCATTGTATTTACATGGAAATTAAAAAAAATGGTTTTATTATATCTGGATTAACTCATTTAAAGGGGATTTGAAGTGGAGTCTGAGTAAAAAACCTCCAAGATCACTTTACAGTGACAGGTGCTTTCAGATATAATATAGCCATAACCACTTAACCATTCTGATGCATTAAAACAGAGTACAAAGATATAATGAAATAACTGAGATACAGTGGCAATCATAATTTATTTATTTATACTTTTTGTTGACCAGATTAGTTCTACTATACCAATGATCACTTTTCAGGGAAGACTGAAGGTGATATTTATGCTAACTAGGAGAAATTTGGACAGGACAATGGAGAACTTTCTTCTACTCTTTTGCATCCACCTGATCTACGAGCAATTCAGGTAGATGGGGTCTTGATGTAACATCTTATATGAAAACTGCAGTGTCAGAATTGGAAAAATTAATCCAGGTACCTGGCATGGAAATAGAACCCACAACTTTTTCCTCTGAAGGCAAGGGTGCTACCCGTTGAGCATTTTTTGAACAATAAGAAGCATTAAACTCTAAAGAATGGGATTACTGACAGATTATAATCATGACTGATTTACCACAAAATCAAAAATGTTATGATAGACAGGAGAAGCATCTGACCCAAAATCAAGGACATTATGCAAAAATAGGGACAGTTGAGAGGTATGGGTAGCACTCAAAATAGAATGACTGGTCACAACAACCCATTCCAGGATTTGAATATTTTTGGATGTGCTGGATTTTAATTTATACAGTTATGTTTTTTTTTTGCATGTTATAACTGTCTATGAACACGTCTCAGTAAAAACTTTAAGAATTTATAGTTTTAATGTCTCAGACAATTAAAACTACATATCCTTAAATTAAGTTGAAGCTACTTCATCATTTCAGACAAATTAGTATGAACATTTGCTAACACCTAGGAAGAGAGCTTACAGCATGGTTAAAATGGTACTGTTGTATAAGTTCCACTTACATGTAACAGTAGATTTTTGTAGAGAACAGACACTGCCATACTAGCATATGGGTAGTAGTAGTAGTACTAGTACCCTCCATCTGGCAGTTTGCCAAAGCTCAGAGCTCCTCCGTCTGCTTGTCTGTGGGTGGGAAGGACCAGTCAGCTGTCAGAAGCAGGACAGGCCTTCACAGCCACTGACAGAGAGAAGCATTTCAGATTTTTTTCTAGTGCGATTGGAAGAGAAGGATCTCTGAAAAGACTGCTCGTCTCTGGCTTACTTCATCTTCAAAGCTCAGATGAGAAACCTTTTGGGTTTTTAAATTTCACCTTCTGCATTTTTTTCTCATTGCTTGAACTGTGTTTAATGGTGATTTGTTTCTTTAATAATATATATATATATATATATATATATATATATATATATATATATATATATATATATCTGTGTGTGTGTGTGTGTGTGTGTGTGTGTGTGTGTGTGTGTGTGTGTGTGTGTGTGTGTGTGTGCAGATATATATATCTATACAATCTATATCTATAAATATTCAGTATTTTATCCTCTTATTACAGTATAAGCTTATACTGTGTTTATTAAGTTGATTACTAGTTTGAGTGGGGTTTTAAATCCTTTCCAAATGTTTTTTAGTCTTTGGTAAATGTAATCAGTTAGTAAATATCGGGTCCATACACACATGCACACAATTTTGAAGCCGACTAATGCACAGAAAACCATCCTCCATAACTAACACATTAGTCACACCAGTAATTTAAAACAAGACGATGGACATCTTACATCTCCCTTTTTCAGAAGCAAAAATAAATGACCTTGTGTGGAAGAATTCTGCAATGCAGTTCAGTAAAGTCTACAGGTTTTATACCGTCTCTTTTTTAATGTGTTTATATTTTCCATTGTTTTTGTCACACTTTTTAGGCATGTTGTGAGTACATTTAAGGATGCAGTATCATATATTCCTACTGGAAATGGAAAGAGTTAAGTGCTATTCGATCCTCAAATCCAGCAGGTATTGCAGTAGGCCTGCTGTAGGATTAATGATCCCTATAGTTAAGGGATCAGTGTTTGCCTCCTCCTTTTGTTCACTATGTACTGTGTTACTGGAGCATTTGTCACACACATACACACACACACACACACACACACACACACACACACACACACACACACACACACACACACACACACACACACACCCTGAAAAATGGCAATGCAGCAGCTAATGACCTTACTTGCTATTGAAGCAGTTAAATTGTGTTCATACCCCTGTGATCATGGTCCTGAGAAATAGTAGCAGCATGAATGAAATGGTAAGAGCTGCATTTATTAGTAATCTTCACAAGACAGCATTTGCGCTGGAACCAGAAGGTAGAAGCAGATAGATAAAAATCTCTGATTTGGCTGCATTTTTCATGAATTGCATTATTTTGTAGTAGCAGCAATACCTCTGTGATCCTGATCTTCACATGGAAGCATAATTTTGAGAATAATTCAGTGAGGCCTCCTGCAGACTGAGGCCTGGGCCACATCACCGCCCTGGTCCTGCCTCTGATATAGACACTAGATAGAGAGTAGGAGTATTTTGATGGCAATGGTTCTTCTGGTTTCACTGAGTAGAAGGTTGGAATGCACATACGTGACATATAACTTAATCAAATCATTGCAGAATATATTATCAGATGTGTAGAAATATTCTTCAAAAACTGGAAAAACTGTAAGTTTTATTACCCATCTTTACTAGCAACTAATTGTTCTTAATACAGTATATTGGATTTTGTGTTAATCCCAAAGGCTACTAGATAGATCTTACCCATGGGTAGAGACCTTAAATATAACTTTTTTCTTAACTGCACTGCAGATTGACTTTTGCAGTCTGTCTTCAAAGGCCATAACATTAACATAAAGGAGTACAGCATATGCAAATTAGTCATTTGTTCAGTCACTTGATCTTATGCAGATAATAATCAAAATGTGTTAAATACCTGTGGTTATTTTACTGAAAAATGAATGTATAAATCTATTAGTAAATAGCAGGTGCAAAAACAATGCCTTAGCAGTAACATGTAATCTCCAAATCCTTTAAATAGTCTCTAAAATCTAAAGAGTTAGCAAACTATCGGCCTATAGCTATACTATCACCTCTGTCCAAAATACTTGAGAGGTGTATACCATACCTCCCAACTGTACCAAATTACTCTGTTTTTACTGAATTTTGGGGTCCAAATAATGGGGTGCCACTATTCCCAATTGGCACCCCTTCATTTCCGATTTTTTTCCCAGCTTTTTTTTTTTACTTTTTTTTCTTTCGCTTTTTGAGCGGATGTTATCATGTGCATGATGATGTCAGCTATGTCAGACTGTTGGAATTGAGGGCTCACTTCCGGCTGGCTGCTTCATTGCCTGTTTGAATGGCATGAGCAGGAAGGACTGCTTCACTGTCTGTTTGAATGGCATGAGCAGGAAGGACTGGTGCAGAGCCAACTCGTGAACGGAGCTTAGTTTAAGGTATTTATTTTTATCTGAATGACTGCTACAGAGCAAGCTTAGTTTGAGTTACAGCTTTATTGCAACAGACTGCTGCAGAGCTCGTAAACTGGGTTATTTCTGCTTAAGGTATTTCTTTAGTGGAGTGTGTGAGCTTAGTTTAAGGTATTTATTTGAACGACTGCAGCAGAACAAGCTTAGTTTGAGTTACAAGTTTCTTGCAGTGGACTACTGCAGAGCTCATGAACTGGGTTATTTCTGCTTAAGGTATTTCTTGTGTGTGTGTGTGTGTGTGTGTGTGTGTGTGTGTGTGTGTGTGTGTGTGTGTGTGTGTGTGTGTGTGTGTGTGTGTGCGCATGTGTAAAAAGAGCCTAAAGTCCCTAGCCACCAGCACTTGTGAATTTATGCCTCATATTTTTGTTCTGTTCCTCATTAAATCTATGGTTTTTCAGGATTTTTGTAGCAAATCACTGAAGGATTGAATTCACTAAATAATGACAGGCATTTGAATTTCAGACTAAGCATACTTTAGCAAATAAATGGTAACACTAAACCTTTTATTCTAGCAATTTTCTAAGTTTATAAGATCAGTATTTGAAATGTGTCCCTTTTTTAGGGCAGTATTCCCTCATTATTGGCTTTGCCCAGGTTTATTGTGCTATGATGTTGAGAGTTATTGTGAGAAGTGAGAAATGAATTCACAAAATGATGGCCATTTAAGTTTCAGTCTTCCTATCCTTCAGGAAACTGCTGATTTGGCATAGTGGTATGTTGCTCTGACTATAGTACAAAGGGTTGTGGGTTCAAGACATGGCTGTGAAATGCATGGTGATAACACTGCATTTTCTTCTAGCAGCTCTCCAAAGTTATACAAGCAATGTTTAAAATGTGTCCCTGGTTTTTGCCCCCCCCACAAAAAAATAAAGCTGCAACTGAAAATAAATAAGTGTGAGAAGCTGTGCAAGATGCCTATAGCTTACACTGCTATAATTCTATACACACACACACACACACACATATATATATATATATATATATATATATATATATACTGTATATGTATAGTGTGTGTGTGTGTGTGTGTGTGTATGTGTGGAAGTAGAATTTTATGAAGGAAATGTTCTGAATTGGGCAGTTTTGTCATTATTGGTTCATGCCATGCATTTTGTTTCATTGCTTACTGGAAAAATGTTCAAACAGTAAATTTAAAATGCGCTCTAACTTAAGTCTACAAGTGTACTGTATTTTACAAGGAATATAATTTAATAAAGTCAGGAAGGTTTATCAAAGAATGCAAGTATATTTCTTGTTTTGTGTGCAAGGGGCCTATTATTTGAAAACAGCCCAAAGGTAATCTTTATCCACCACTTGCCATATGCATTTTATTTGGATGTGGTGTGGGTTTCAGTGCTGTTTCAATGAATGTGAGTTTCAAGGGCAGAGAAGTTTTAATGCCAAGTCTATTTTCATTGTGAGACAGTATTGCTTTGTTTAGCAGATGTCTATTAGTGTTTGTGCATTGTGCTATAAAATGTAAATATAAAATCCAAATAATTATTGTAGAAGTAAAGCAGTATGCACACATTAGTGTTTATGGTAAATGGGGCAAAATAGATAAGTAATGGGACATTGGAATGGCTGCAGGGGGACTCTGGTGCCATATTTTGGTTGTCTGTTCTTCAGTTTGCATTTGAAAGTTGATATCCCACAATTCCATTGGAGTGGGCATGGTTACGTAATTATGTATGCAAATTCTACATAAATCAATGTACAGATTTGTACCTATTTTTCATGGGCCTTGTCCAGATATTTGATGGTTCCAGGGTGAGACGTATGGTGCATACACTCTCAACTCATAGACTACCTCACCATCAATAACCTTCTTACAAACACTCAACAAGGCTTCAGGCCTCATCACAGCACCACATCAGCCCTCATGTCTTTCACTCACACAGTAAACAACCACAGAAATAATGGCAACTATGTCTCGGCTATCTTTTTTGACCTCTCTAAGGCATTTGATATGGTTAACCAGAACAAACTCATCAATTCTCTCTCAGAACTGAATCTCAGTAAACGTACCATAACCTGGTTTCAATGCGATGTAACAGATAGACAGCAAGCTTTACAGTAGAGGCAAGAACTCTTCCCTTTACTACCTGTAACACTGGGCATTCCTCAGGGCTCCATCCTTGGTCCTTTACTTTTCGCTATCTTCACTAACAACTTCCATTCCTCTACGCTACATGCCTCAGTCATCCACTATGCTGATGACTCAACACTAATCTGTTCCTCTCCCTCTCTCCAAGAACTACAATTACTAACATAAACATATTTCCTTTCTGTTGAAAAATGGCTTATCACATCTCAAGTAATACTGAACCCAAGTAAAACCAAACTTTTCATATTCCATCCTACCAGTCACTCTACTCCCTTACCCTCATCTACTATCATTTCTAATAACAAAATAACTATCACTCCTGTCAGTTATACCAAACTTCTAGGAGTAGAAATAGACTGCAACATTGAAATTTCCCTCACCATAAAGAAAGTTCATAAAAAATTAGAGGTACTATACAAAAATAAACAAGTCCCCAGAAATAACACCAGGACTAAAATAGCACAATCACATCTCATCTCTTCTGTCTGTATTCCTCTCCTTTTCTCACCAGTCTTAGAAAGTCTGATTTAACTAAACTTGCTATCTGCTATAACAAAATTGCAAAGTTCACCACCAATAGCCCACATCAAACACACCACTGCTCAGCCCTTAAACAACTCAACTGGCTTGAACTTCCCCATCTTCTCCTTTACAACCCACTCCTACTATCCTATAAGATGATGTACTTCCCTGATAAAGCCCCTGCACTACAAAACCTAATACATTCTTCCACCAGTACTAGGGTCCTACACACTACAAAACCTAACACATCCTTACTCCCAAATCAGAGTCCTGTGCTCCAACAATAAACCTCTACTTCAAAAAACTAAAACCAACAACTCTGCAGGAGCCTCCCTCTATTCAAATTGTATAGCAAAAAAGAGGAACACCTTACCCACTAATAAAACAGTTACATCATCTGTGGCTCAGTTTAAAAAAATCACTAAAAACACACCTTCAAGCAAACTGGATTTGCAACTGTGACTACCCAGGCTAGTCTATTTCCATCTCCATCTGCTCACCCAGGACTAACCTTCCACCCTCATTCTCTGACTTTTGCTCACCCACAATAAACCTTCCGCCCTCACTCTCTGACTGTTGACCTCTATCTTGCTAGTCTATTTCCTCATACTTCTCTGCTACTCTTCTCACCTAATACCTCTTCCAAGTAGAGAGACTTTTTGTTTGTGTCATGACCTGAACATATGGAATGTTATTTTTGGATAAACTGACTAAAGAGTTTCATTGATTTTGGTGGACATGTAACTGTTGCTATTGTAATCTGAGTGTTAATTAAATGTATAGTGTTATTTTGTTTTTATGAAGCTGTACATATTAATCTATGTTATAAGAGGACATTTCTCCTGGTTGATGTACAGTCTTGTGTTCTTATCTTAGATTTCATGGATGAAAAATGTTTTATAATGCTGTTCATTTGTCGTGTTTCTGTAATTGTTAATGTTTGTTATATGTGGAGCTTTTCTCCCTGGGTCTCTGCTGAAAAAGGACTTTTGTCCAGTCGGATTTTCCCAGTAACCAAATGTAAAATAAAATAAAATAAAATTTAAATGCAAAGGCCATAATGCAATGGACCAGTGATAGGGGTGCTGCTTTCGTGAAAATGAGTACTAGTAAAGAGACTGGTGTGTTTCTGCACATTTTATGAGGATGTATTTGAGACACAAACAAAGTTTCATAAAGTTCACAGAATCTCGAGCAGTTTGCTGAGTTCATAGCAAAAGATGCAGATAACCAAGCAATATAAAAATATGCTTCAGTGTATGGGAATAACTAAGCACAAACAAGAATTAGCCAGTAGCATTTGCATAACCTCAAGCAATCATATCAAATCTGTATGTCAAGAAAAGTTGCCCATAAACTGATATATACCACATATATATATATATATATATATATATATATATATATGTGTGTGTGTGTGTGTGTGTGTGTGTGTATATAGATATGGGTCCCCTTCAGTAGATTGAATGTTTGCAAGTTCGAACCACATATGGTCGAGACCATATGTTCGAACTTGTAAAAGTCTGATCGGACTGAATGGAGATCTCCATACAATATGGAAAGGGAAGATTTCCCATTTCCGCAATGTAGTGCAATCTCAGAGTTGGTATATTTAAGTAAGGGGGGTGTGGGGGTTGCAGGGGGGCATAGGCCCCCTGCTATAGACATTTAGTTTTGTGTTTTGTTATTTTATTTGTTTTTACTTCAGTGTTACTTTTACGAGTTTGAACCACATATGGTCTTGGCCATATGTGGTTTGAACTTGTAAAAGTTCGATTTACTGAAGTAGATCCATATTTTTATATATATATATATATATATATATATATATATATATATATATATATATATATATATATTACCAATGTAGATCTATGGAAATTATACAAGCTCAATACAACTAATTGTAATAAGTGAAAATAACTAAAGGATATTAGAAATATGCAGCAATTAGCCTGAAAAGTGACAAATATCCACAAACACTTATAGGTATCTTCATAATTCGGAGATGGATACATAAATACACTTATCAAAATTTGCGTAATCTGAAAGAATCTGAAAAATTTCTAATGAAAAAAATTAAGCAAAGTGAAGAACAATCATAGCCATTTTTACCATAGCTTACAATAGCTAGCAAATGTATGTGGGACACATGTAGGAAACACAAGTAAACATATACATCCTATGAAATAGGGTGATAGAAAGGCAGATGTGGGGTGAGGATGAAGAAGAGGGACAAACAAGAGGTAGAATGGTAGAATGAAAAAACAAGGTCTGAGGAGAGTCAGAGGGGCAAGGGTATTTTCTTTTTGGTGTGTGTGTGTGTGTGTGTGTGTGTGTGTGTGTGTGTGTGTGTGTGTGTGTGTGTGTGTGTGTATATATATATATATATATATATATAT
The DNA here is from genome assembly GCF_019279795.1 of Protopterus annectens. Taxonomy (NCBI): domain Eukaryota; kingdom Metazoa; phylum Chordata; order Ceratodontiformes; family Protopteridae; genus Protopterus; species Protopterus annectens. The sequence continues at coordinate 740,564,214 of NC_056746.1, read as the reverse complement.
ATATATATATATAGATATATATATTTGAGAATAGAAGGCATGTAAATGACAGGAAAAGAGGAGGAAGAGAGAAAACAGCAGGTATAAATGCATAGCAAATATCACAATACATGACAGTAAAGGTTGGACATAAACATAAAAGAGAGGTAAGGTACACAGACAGCACAGATTCAGACTTTCCAACATGGGTAAGCGGAGTAGGGATGCATACAAGCAATGGTGCAGTGCAGAACTACATACATTCCTATGCACAGCAAAGTACTGAGATGTTGTAAACTGTGTGACAGTCATAACAGAATGTGTATGACCGATGGTAGGTGTGTGTTAAAGAAAAATAAATGGGGATTGTAGGCATCACAATACATAGTGGATAATAAATACAGTCATCAGCCAGTTTGGCAGCAGTGCAAACATAACCTAAGCAACAGCACAGAGGAGCACATCCAGACAAGGAAATGCAGGTAAACACACACAGAAGATAAACTAGAACCTCCAATACTGCAACCAAGCACAGAGACAAACAGCAGTTCTGTAGTAAAGAAAGATTGTAGCTGTCTAGCACACAAATAAGTGTACACGACTCAAACATAGATGAAATGTGAGCCATATATCAAAGACATATTCCACATCAGATGCAACACAGATGGATTGTCAGATACATAATATATATGTTTATGTGGGGTCTACCTGAAAATGGTGAAATTCCACAACGCCAACAACGAGAACACCGACACCGGAAGATCGACAATGGAGAAGACCGACAGTTGAGAATCCCAATGCTGAGAACACCAACATATTAGGGTAAGTGTGTGATAGGGATGACGTTAGGGTCAGGGTATGGGTAAGGTAAGTGTGTGATAGTAACAGACGTTAGGGTAGGGTGCGGGTTAGGTAAGTGTGTGATAGTGACAGACTTTAGGTTTAGGGGTGGGTTAAGTGAGTTAGGGTTAGGGTGTGGGTAAGGTAAGTGTGCGATAGTGACGGACTTGAAAGTTAGGGGCGGATTAAGTGAGTTAGGGTTAGGGTGCGGGTAAGGTAAGTGTGTGATAGTAACTTAGAGTTAGAGTTTGGCTTAAGGTTAGTGCACAGATAGTTGTGCATGTAAGGTTTAGTTTAGGTTTGTAAGGTTTATGGTGTGCTTGTGTTGTGTATGTGTTTTTCGGGAAAGGTATTTGTTTTGTTGATTGTCAGGATTTTGGTTTGTAGCGCATGTGAAGTTTCGTGTTTTTGAACTTTATTTTTTTTTCAGGTTTTTCGTGTCGGTTATTTCGTTGTCTGTGTTTTGGCGTGTCGGTGTTATCAGATAGACACATTTGTGTGACATACAATGAAGTAATATGATCCTATCAGAAAGAAATGTCAGCACACATACATACACCAATGACATGAAATATTATGTAAATGGTGAGACATGTATGACTAATATAGTTAAGGAAAACCAGCATGTACCTAGGGGGGAAGCAAGCTAATTCATGGATAATGATCAACATACAAGTATAACAGGGATTGTACCAAATAAGTCTGCCAGTGCCTTGCATGCATATAGCATACATGTATATGATGTCCAACACGTTGGCACAAGGTTCTACTGTAACAGTACAACAACATGTCATTGATAATGGAGAGGAAGGTAAACATACACATAACTCTTGCCATGTATTTTGCAATATATAGGCTGCAGCTAAAAGGGGTAGGAAGATGAACAGCACAGGGCAACATCAGTGAGGAAACAGCAACAGAAAGTCAGCACAGAATAAAGCAGGGCATCCTTATCTAAGGAGGCACGTTGCATAGGCATGTGTTCAACACATAGGGTGGTGTGGAAGTCTTCCAAAGCTACACTGAAGCAAATGCCAAGCATATGTCACATGGGCAGAGTGGATTGCTGATTGCTATAAACATGCCTGTGTACAAATGAGAAGAGCACAGTAATGAGCAGCTGTTAAACAACAAGCTGCATAGGTACCCAAAAGAAGTAATTTTGATTATTGCATGCACATATATATACTGTCATGGAAACATAATACAAGTACCACTAATGTCGTTATTGATATAAATAGCACTGTACTTGTGTAGGACTGATCAAAGGACAGTCCTGTGAACATCACTATACCACAGAAAAATGGAATAACTGTATGCATACAGCCACATATTACAAGGGCTGCTGTGTCAATCATAATATGTGCATACACATGTACATCTATGTAAATCTTTGCATATGTACTACGAATGCATACATATGGGCATGTATGCACAACTGTTTATACATGCCCTAAGGTAAGTTAGTATCAAAAAGACTGGCTATTAGCATATGCAAGATAAGGACAGGATTCAGGAATGATGCTAAATAAACTATCACCTCCTCTGTATATTCACTAATGGATCAGCAAAAGCCTATGCAGGATATGAAGGATACATGATTATATATACCAGTCACAGTAATTTGATATGACATGGCAAAATATTTGCCACTACATGCCACACACAAAGTCATTGTGCCATTGTAACAGCTGACACAACAATGGTTTAGAAATCACATAAGCAAGGACCTGTTATGTTGTTGAACAGACATAAGACAGCAACGACCAATAGAGAAATAAATGCATACACATGAATAACATGTCTAAACAAAATGGACCCACCTCACTGTGTTATGAGAGAACTATGGGAATAATGCAGTATGTGAGTTGTTTTCATCCCTCCTAAGTATACACTGGAATAGCACAAACAAAACAATTGTGTCTCACTTGCATCATGGTAACTCCACCAGTCATATCTGTCACATACAGGGAAAGAGAGTACTGAGCGTAACAATAGCATTCTGCACTGCTTACATAGGAATACACACACACACACACACACACACACACACACACACACACACACACACACACACACAGACACACACAGACACACACACACACACACACACACACACACACACACACACACACACACACACACACACACACACACACAAACATACACACACAGACACACACACACACATACACAATCACACACACACACACACACATGCACACACACACATACACATACACACATGCACACACACACATACACACACACACACACACACACACACACACACACACACACACACACACGCACACACACACACACACACACACACACACACACACACACACACACACACACACACACATAAGGAATAGCACCCCTTCCCATGTGGAGAAATGTATACAATAATTACAACACATCCTATTGACTGCCATACTGCAGCAGCAACATAGTGCCACATATATGTGCAGTATACATTATGACATATGTCAGAAAAGCATGACAGCAATATGCTATGCCTGCACAACTGTTCCCATCATACATAGTTAGATATGTTTAGGAATCACATACGACTTGATACATTCTAAACTCACTGACAGCATTTCTCTTTGGATTGGTGGCAGCATTACATATGTGGATCACACGGACAGTACCTATTGCCCTGAGGGGTCACCCTGATGGGATTAAACATCACAAAAGATCGCTAAAGCAACAAAATAAGCTGTAGGCTGCTAAAACCCTTTACTTTAATGTTGAAATTAAAATAAATTCAATAAAATTGATAAGTGCTTTTATCTCTGTTTTATAAAAGTATGAAACCTATTCAGATAACTAAAATCATATGCCTAGAAGTTTTATACTAAAAGGTAGTCAGCTGATCAAACTCAAATCTGTCTGGAGCCAAAACTTTTAAAGGGCCATTACCCTTATCTGTAATATGCCCTTAATTTTAATATACTATAGATGGCAATGTATTCATTTAAGCCTGGCGGAATAAAAGCATCTAATAATAATTTCAATAAAACAGAACACCCATTAAATGACATTCATGATGAGATGGTACCAGTTACCATGGTGCAAAATATCAAAAAAGATTTTACCATGTACAATTATAGTAGTTATAAGAGCAATATGGAACATGCTGAGATCTTCAGTAAAGGAATTACATTTGTCCCAACAACATAAGCATAGCTTCCAACCACATTAAGTGAACTCAAGCTTTTTATCTGGAAGCTTAATTTATTTCTGTATTTAACAATAAAGAATCTGAGAAGTGGCAACATAAAGAGCAGGAAACATTATATGTACAAAGTGTGTTTAACCGAGAAATCCATCCCGTTTTACACCTGTTTGAAAGAGGATATAAATTGGATATTGGGCATTTGCTATCAGTAAAACCAACATTTCAGTATGATAATTTGATGTACCATCAAGGAGTCCCTTTGAATGATCTCAAACAGCATAGTCAGATAAGAATAATGCAGCCAGATAAGGGCGGGGGGGGAGAGTACTCTGATGGACAAGCAGTTTTATGACCAGTGCATGATGGAAATTTTGTATAGCAATATGTAGACAAAGTCTTCAAAAAATGAAATTAATATATTATACTGCAAAACTGACATGCAATTGGATGACATGGTCACACAAGGTCAGCTAACTCCAGGAGAATACAAACATTTATATGTTAAAGAACCAAAATTCCCAGAATCTTCAGTATTCCAAATCTACATAAGTCCATTCAGAATCCACCTTTTTGGCAAATTATCAATGCCACCAATTCAAAAACTAGCCCCATAGCAAAATTTGTAGATAATAAGTTGAAAGCTGCTATGAGTAACATAACCGGATTATGTAAAGATTCGTAGGGTTTTCTGTTGGAAATCAATAAGATTGTGCATTTTATGGATGGTGTATTTATAACGGTTGACATAAAAGATCTGTTTAGTCGCATTCCTCGTAATATAGGTCAGGATTGGTTTGTGGATTATTTGGCTTTCCATTTGAAAATAACGCAGGCTAAAGTCAATATTGTAACAGCTTTATTGGATATTGTTTTGCATAATAATTTTCAGAAAACATAAAAAGCCATCCTGAGAAAGTAACTGACCCCACTACACTGTGCTACACCCAATACAAATGCCAATAGTATCTAAAAAATCCAAAGTCCAAAGGCAAGTAAAGCTGTTTATTAACATAAAATGTACAAAAGGTTAAGCACTTTTATCTCAAGCTGTAAGAGACTTCATCAGAACAAATGCCACTAGTAACTGAATCCTTTATATAACAATCTATTACTAATTAGAATAATTAAGTATGGAAGCACTTAAAGGTACAAAGCAGAAGAAACATGTAACAATTCTAAGTAAAGTAAAACAAGCACGAAAAAGGTACATCCTATGAATAAATATAAAGCATAAAATCAATTCTGATTTAAAAAAAACATATATAAGAGAATGTATATTCTGTTATGAATAATATTTGTAGAGGAAGAGCACTTTTTTTTAGAAGTGGGACAATAGTGCTGTTGTCGTTCATACCTGGAGGTACCATGGCATTTAATTTTAGCTGCCAATGTAGTTCTCTAATCTCCAAGTCTAGTTCCCACCAACCTCCTCTTATATTGTCAACTAGAATGTCCAAAATCCCAAATTTGAATCTACTAGCACCTTTACAAACTAGACTTTGCTTTTGCTTTACATTAGTCGTGATTTGCCACTATCTTTTTGGCACACTGCTTTTGCTTTACATTTCCATAATAATTTTAGTTATTATGAATGCCATTATTTTAAACAACAGTTGGGAGTGGCAATGGGGACTGCATGTGGACCAATTTATGATAAAATTGTTATAGCATTTTGGGAAGTACAATATCTATATAACAGCATTTACTTCCAATATGTCAAGATGCATACATGATTTTTGGATGATCGTTTTATTGTATGGACAGGGCCTGAAGAATTTATGCCAGAGTTAAGGGAGTATATTAATACAAGTACACTGCACTGTTTCTTACCTTAATATCCAGTTGGTCAAAGATGTGGCCAGGAATACCTTGTTTCAAATATATACAAGAAGCCCACATATTCAAACAGTTTACTGTATTATGATAGTCATCATCCATGCCATCAAATAAAGGCAATAACAAAGGGACATATGGTAAGAGTGACCAAAATGGTGTCAGAATGTGATGATTTTATTCTTGAATGTGACCATCTGGAAATATGTTTCTAAGTAAGGGATATCCTAAATCATTAATACAAGCAATAAAATAGGAAATCATTAAGAAGAGAAAAGAATAGCAACTTTTCTCCTATTTTAAGTTCAGGATGTATAGAAAAAAATGTTGAACAGGATATAAGAGCAAGAGATAGTGGTGGAGATGAAAATGGACTTATGCAAGTTTGCACTAATTCAATATATATACTTTGCAGATAGCATAGATATTCATAGTAATCCATGACCTAAGCACTATAGGGTTAGTGCAACATGTAAATAATAGGGGCCGGATTCATTAATGGCTACACTAAGTGCAGTTACTGTGTATGAGGCATGATGTACTATGCACATGATAGCATGTTATGTCACGTTCATTAAATGGTATCACTGCAAAACAAAGGTAAATGGCAGAATATGCTAATGAAGCATAAGTAGCCAAATTATATGATAATTAACCAATCCAATATGACTGTGCTATTCAGGAAGCTGTAAAGCAATCATGTACACTCAGTGTAGCCATTTGCCTTGAAATCTAAAACTCTTTTGATTACAGACATGATAAAACGTAGAAAAAAAAT